>NC_142313.1:9603730-9757896 GCF_054855325.1 Carica papaya | reverse complement strand
TAGACTGTAATAAAAAATCTTCTCCCCTAACCTATGGGGAGATATCTACACATCTATTACTTAATTACCATTAAGTCTCACCATCTTGGTGTGAAACTAATACTTGTCACAAATCACCATGTTGATCAACATGTCAACCGAAATTTTATTAGTACGAATCTTCTTTGATAACGTCTCTTTATTAATCACCACTTCATAAATACAATGGTATATTATATCAAAATTTTTAGCCCAACAGTATTATTGGCATTCGTAGTCAAATTTAGAGCAATTTTAATATCAAAATTTATCTGATACTCCTTTTTCTTCAAACCCAACACATCAAGAAATATTTTCATCTAAAGTAGTTCTTTACTTAGTTTGGTCATAATTATATATTCTACCTCAATTTTGGATAGAGCAACACACTTTTATAATTTAAACTGCCATGATATAACTCCATTGACAAAAGTAAACACATACTGTGAAGCTGACTTCCTCCAATCAAGGTCATCTACCATATGTGCATATATATATATATATATATATATTTAGAATTAGTTTCTAGCCTTTAAAATATAAATACATCTCAAAAGCACATCTCAAGTACTTACTAATCCATTTCATCGGCTCCCAATGTTCTTTACTAAAGATTCTAAAAAAACATGCTTACTAAATCAAAAGTATGAACAATATCTAGTCAGATGCAAACCATAGCATATTTTAAACTCCCAATTATAGAGGACTTGATGTGAGCCCAGCTAGGCCAAAAGCACCCCCAAAAGTCCAAATAGAATCCCAAGAAAAATGGCCACGTGTATGAGGACAATACAAACAAATGCCTGCACGTGCACGGAGACAACTTGCATATACCCAGCACACATGCGCATGAAGACAACTCAGAAGGTCATTCTGACACCCATGAGAAGTCTTAATCCCACTGGAATAAAGAGTTTTTTTCTTGCAAGGATTGGAATTTCAACCTAGGACACATTCCTCCACCAACCCAACACTAAAATCAACATTCAAGAAGGATATGTGAGAGGAAAAATGTGAGTTTTACATAGAATCTTTTTTGGATTTTATAGCACAAGAATTTAAGAAGGAAAACGAAACAAGGAAAACGAAACGTTAAGGGAGAAAGATTTATTCTCTTATCCAAAGTCCTCCTTAAAATTCAACTTAAAGAAGAAATTTTGTTTATACTTGAAGAGGGATACTTTTATTTCTATTTTAAGAATGAATTTGATTTCTACTTGAAGAGATACTATGATTTCTATTTAAAGAATGATTTTGATTTCTAGTTGAAGAATGACTTTGATTTCTATTTAAAGAAAAAGGATTTTTTGAACTTCTTTAACACTAAATCCTCTCAAGGATTATTAAACAAAATAGAGTCCCGACCTGATAGAAGGAAATCAGAGAGAAAGAGAAATATAACAATCGACCATAAGAGAAAAATCTTAATTTAAATTTAATTTATTTTCTTTAATTAAGTTAATTAATGTAAGTCCTACTCTAAGTCATGTTGTAACACCCAATAAATTCTTTATTTTATTTATTATTATTATTATTAATTTTATTTAGTTTATTTATAATTTTATTATTTTAATTGATTTATTTAATTTAATTTAATTTGTTTTTAATAAAAATAAAAATAATAATAATGATAAAATGGGGTAAAAATATTATTTGGATTTAATTGAAATTGATTTTGGGAAAAAGGGGTGAAAATTAGGATTCTGGGGATATTTTTGAAAAGAAAATCAGAAATCGGGGGTCAAAACGCAATTTAGAAAAATTGTGCCCCGTCAGCGCCACGTCAGCGGCCACGTTAGCGGCCCAGTCAGCAGCCCTGGCCAACCAGGACCTGCTGTGTGGTAAGACCACGTCGACCCGCGAACGGGCCACGTGGGCGATCCGCGTGCGTACGATCGGACGGCCCAGATGCGTTCCCGCGCGAACGGACGGCCCAGATCAAGCGTGCGCACGGACGACCCAGATGCAATCGCACAGACGGCCCAGATGCACGCGCATGGACGGTCCAGATTCAATCAAAAACGGACGACCCAAATTTAATCAAAATGGACGGCTGTGATCAAAAGGCAAAAGGGTATAAATAAAACCCCCACACCTGACCACAAAAACCCTAGCCGCCTACCCTCGCCAGAGAAGACGAACCAGAAGCCGGAGGAGCCGGCTGCCGCCACCCGCCGCCGCACTGGGGAGTTTTCCGACCTCCGATCGAGGTAAATTTCATACCTCCGGCTCATTTTTCCACGCTGAGTTCCCCTGTGGCCAAATCGGAGCCAAAATCCCGGCCAAACGGCCAGAAAACAAGGCCGAAACCCAGCGGCGCCGCCGCGCCCCTCCTCAGTTTTTGCCTCCGATGAGGCCCTTCCTGGCCTCCGTTTGATACAATTTTTATATCACCGTGTTCACCATTCTTTTCTCTACAGGTTGATCGGAGCCAAATCACCAAAACACGAACCTCGCCGGAGAGTCGCCGCACCCGAGAGCACCGCCGCCGGTAAGCTTCGGTTTTTCATAATTTTTTGGCCCCCCGAGGGCCTTAGGGTTGTTTTATCGCAGGGACTGATGCAAGTGTGGCTGAATTCGACCGAAAACGGCCAACCCGAGGCGAATCGCCGCCGCAAGCGGCGGTGCCGTCGCCGGAGCACAGCGGAGTCACCGTGTTGGAATTGCGATATTGGCCGAAAGGGGCCCTGGGTCTAATATGGGATTTTTTGGGACACGTGCAAGTACCAGTAGTGCGTTTCAGTTCATCGGAAAAAATTCAGGAAAAATTAGGGACAGCCTGTAGGCGCACTATGGAGCCGTATTCGGACCCCGAAACAAGTAAGGACCCCTCACCCTATTTTCTATCACGGTATTAAAGCTCAATAAATGATAAAACGGTATTTCATGAATCAATAGATGTGTGAAATTGTTTAAGGTCGCTAATGGAGTCCAAGTCTGGTGTATTTGTCGGTCAGCTGTTGTTTGGCCTATTTTACAGTTTTAAATGCAGTTTGAGGTCTGATGTTTTCATTTCATAGTTTCGTGTGCATATATCACTGTTTTATTGATTATGGGTTGAATGACTGAGAACCCGAGGTTGTATGTTGTCTGGTTTGGCATGAATTACTGGTTGCTTGTTTGTGTGCGATTTGATGATGCTGACTGAGGAAAAGGGGGGAATGAAAGGTTATGTAAATTGATAATTGTATAATGTGGTCAGCCTAACTAGATATCCTAGGAGATGGTGGACGGACCGGGTCCGTAGGGAACCCTACCGGGATTGTGGTCTCTCATACCGGACGAGGTATGGAGACCCTATGTGTTTTGGCGCCCATACCGGACGGGGTATGGGGACGGCCCGTTTCACCCTCATACCGGACGGGGTATTGAGGTTTATAGTTTTGGTGCCCATACCGGACGGGGTATGGGGACGGCCCTGGAATCTGATTACAAGTGTTAAAGGTTCACAGGTAGCAGGACCCCTATGGATCCCCATGGATACTAGTAGGCTGGTAAATAAGGAAAAATATGTTGTGTAATGATTGAGATGCAAAAGGCGTGATAAGTATTATGTTATACAGTTCCTATGATTTCGTGATGATGATAATGCTATTGCTTTCGTATATTGTTTTATGAATTTCATCGAGGTAAGTGGATAGTAAAGGATTTTATTATTGATAAAAGAATTTGTTGTAAACTATGCTCCATTGGTCTTTTTGTGTTTTCTACCCACCTTTACCTCCGTGACGGTGAGATAGTGTGATGTCTTTACTGGGCTGGTGTAGCTCATTCCTTATTTAATCATTTCATATCAGGAAGACATTGTTCCCGAGCCCGTTCCGCAGGAAGACGGCGAAGGGGACGCCTGAAGACTCCGTAGTCATATTTATAGCTTTTATTTTCGAGTTTCTCTTTTAGTTAGTTTGTTCTTTTATACTCTAAGTACGTTTTTGGTTTTAGTGTAAGGGATGTTTAATCAAAATTTTTATTACGCTTCCGCATTTGACCTTTTTAATACACATATTTTATTTCAAATTTCCGGGGACGTTACTCATGTTAAGTCTTTAAATAAGTTTTGGTTTTCTAATTACATTAATATCAAGTATTCAAGTAGGAGTGTGTATTTCTTTTTCAAATAAAATAAGTGGTGAAAAATCTACATAAAGAGGCCACTACCCACCCCTTGCAGTTCACAAGTTCAAGCTCAATAAAAATAATCAAGTTTGTTTTTAGCTTTTTACTAATTATGAGAATGTTCTTTAAGAAGGTGACTTCAACTATCTTGCTGAGCAACAGGTTTATTCAGCTTATCAAAGTAAGTCATTATGGCATTTTATCAAACCCTCTATAATTTATTTTACTTATCAAGAATCATTCTTATGGTGTATAATCAATTCAGATCCTCATCCCAATTACCTTGGTGGATATTTACATCTTGAATTTAGGTCAAGTAGGGAGAGTTTGTTAAGAGTTTTAGGATTTTAAATACTAAAATATATGTGTAGTTTTTGATCACACTAATTGATCCTAGGTTCTATAATAAGACTAAAGAACTACTATCATTTATTCTTTTTCCTTTTAAGTAGAGGGACAAGATTTCTAACTAAGTATAAAGTGATTAGTAAGAGGCATGCTAACTGGCTTGCAATTCTTCATATTAAATATATTTAGAACTTGCTTAATGTACTTCTCTTATGACAACCTCAACTTATTAGCTTTCTATCACAAGTAATCTGCATTCTCAGAATATGTTGTCTTGGTCTTAAGTCTTTTATATAAAAAAATCCAAACAATTTCTTTTATAAACTATTAATTATTATAGCATGTTATCCTACTATCAACATATCATTTACAAAGAGCAAAAGAATAATAAATTTACCATAAGGGAATGTAAACATAATGGTCTGCATCGGTTCTTGGTATGGTCATGAATCACCATGAAAGAGTCAAATTTCTTGTATCATTGTCTTGGAGCCTGTTTCAACCCATACAAACTCTTCTTTTACTTGTAAACCATGTTTCTTTCCCTTTTACTTTAAATTCCGATAGTTGCTCCTTATAGATTTTTTCCTCCAAATTATCATGTAAAAATGCAGTTTTCACATTTAACTATTCATCTCTAGATCCAAGCTAGCAATCAAACAAAAAATCATTTGAATGGAGTTTATTTTCAAAATAGGAGAAAATTTCTCATAAAAATCAAGCTCCTTCCTCTAATTGAACCTCTTATTATCAACTAAGCTTTATACTTCACTAGTTTTTCTCCATCCATCTTAAGCTTATACACTCATTTATTTTTCAAGATTTTTCTATCTTTTGGAAGTTCAATTAGCTTATTAAATAACTCATCTTTACCTATATTATTTTCATCTATTGAGCTTTTTTCCTTGTGATTTATTAACTTTTTAGCAGCTTTCTTGCTCCCCTCTTCAGTAATTGTGATATATTAAAAAGGTTGAGAAAAATCAATCATTCACAACCACTGATGAAGGATTTATCGAAAAGTTAAAGATTAATAATCCGTTTTAGAAATCAAATGGATTCAATCTTATACATACACGAGGAAGGTAATCAAAAAAGAAAAAACATGAGTTCTTCTTTATTTTTATCACTTAGGAGCTGTGTTACATTGCTAAACAAGGGGTGTTCCCGGGGGGAGAAGCTAAATGGGTAATGCGAATATTAAGATAATGTAAGAAATTCAGATAATGTAATTGATTTCTTATTACACTATAGAGTTGATAATCAAATTTACATTTGTTGAACTTACAACCATATGTATTGTAAGAAACTCCTATGTGTAGCTATGTATACCTAATGAAAGCCTTAAAGAGTCTCCATACGTAAGCTTAAACCTTGGGTTCAACTGGCTTAAGCCCGACTACATAGCCTATCTATATCTCTACTAAGATATACCACCAAACTTGTGAACCAAAGTGCATTAGTGAGCTTCTTCCTGCTAGATAGAAATTCGATCTAAACTAGGCCATATCGAAAAAGAAAAATATTCCGAGCACGTCTAGCCAAACCCTATCTTAGTTTATTTGCTGTAATTATGACCTCTCAGGAGAATTGATGACTACATCTTTGATGCACTTGTTAGTACTAGTATATCTGAGAATTCTTAATTGACTAGTTGTAAATAACCCAGGATTGTGGAATAAAGGATTATCTAGGACTTACATCAAGGTATTGATGGTGATTATCAAATATAACATAACAGAATATGAAACAATGAGATATAATATAATAGAAATAAAAACACAAGGAACTCGAGTTTGATCGGGAGCATGACTGCCTAACGATGAGGGAGATAAAGGATCAATAAAAGCTCTAACGGTAGCAGTAATGGAGGTTGGCGCTGAGTTATGACGACTCATCTAATTTGGTGAAGAAAGACCAGTCTTGAAAGGACTAGAATGAGAAAGAGTTCCTTGAGCTAAATTGATACAGACCTCACGAGCGAAGGGGTTGGGATTCACCTCGCCCTAGTAGACCAACCAGGCAATACTAAGATATTTAGTAGATAGATGGTGTGTTTCAGTTAACCTCTTAACCTGAGGTTCTTTGTTGATTGTCTAAGGAGTTGTTTAAAATTTCTTTTTAAGTTTAGTCTTAGTCTTTAGTTGATTATTAGGAGATTTAATTTTATCTTTTTGTTGCAAAAAGTATCTATCAGTTTGTTGCTATTTTTCAACTATATTAGCATATTGTTTTGTCATTTTCCTTTATATTTGAGTTTTGGTGTAGGTCTATATATTTGAAGTTATAATTTAATAAAAATCTGAACTTTCCAAGCAATTTTCTTGTTTCTATTAATTACAACTTAACATTCTTTTACTATCTACGGTGGAAAGAGTTATTTTCCCTGATCAACATCATCATCGATATTAATTGGTGCTGTCAAACCATCAATTTTATGTCATTTATGTAACTCTCTCTCATTTGTGATATTTTTTATTGAAGGAGAAATTAGTGCAAAATGAGGAATATCTTTACTTTTTATTTTCTTTTCTGATGTCTCAAAGTCCAACAAGGTTTTGTATTCATGAATGATCACATCTCTCGACTAGATGATTTTCTTATTCACTAGATCTAATAACTTGTACCCAAATTCTGCATCTCTGTCACCCAAAAAAATATATGGAACATTCTTGTCATCAAGTTTTTATTTATACTCCTTAAGCACACACATAAATGTCTTGCACCCAAATATATTCAAGTCAAAGTAAGTGACATCCTTCCTAAACCATACACTCTCAAAAATATAAAAATATAAAAGAGTTGATGGAGAACGATTCATTAAGTACTAAGTAGTGTAAAGTGCTTCATCCTAAAATGAGTTAGGTAGATTAACCATTTTTAGCATGTATTTGACTTTCTCTAGGATAGTTCTGTTTGTTCTTACAACTATACATTATGTTGTGAGGTACTAAGAACAATCTTCTTATGTCTGATTTCGTGTTACTGACAATAATTCTTATTTTTTTAAAGTGTATTCACCTCTATTATCATCAGAAAAACACTTTAAATGTTCTTTTTCTCTTTCCACCATGACATGGAACTACTTAAAGTATTGTAAAACTTGATCTTTTGTTTTTAAAACAAATACCTAAATTTTTCGTGAAGTATCATCAATAAAAGTAATAAAATATTTATTATCTCCTATAGTCTCTATATTAATGAGGTCATATACACTAGAGTAAACTAGTTCAAATGCATTCTTTTTTCTTTCAGAGATTAAAAAAATTCTGTGTTGTTTGTTATTTAACAAATTATCACAAGGGTTTAAACTTATACCTTTAGCAAATGGAATAAGAGACTTCGGTAGAATCTGCAATCATTTCTCATTCATATAAGATAGCCTCCTATGCCACAAATCTAGCAAAGTATTATCTTTAACTTCACTTAAAACACATTTAATTGTCTTAACTAGAGTCTTGTAGAGTGTGTAGCATAGTCTACCTGTAGAAACTTGGGTTGACTTAGGTCACTATTTTTAGCATTATCTATTTTCCTGTCTAAAGAGAATTAATAATTTTTTAATTTTGTATTATCCTTAATTATTTGATCTACTAAACCATTAAGACTTTGTGTCAACGATTTGCTATGATGCTGGTACCCAAATATTTTGAATGCAAATCCACCACACTAACTCAAATGAAAATTAGTAAAAAGGTACTTTCACATTAAATTTTTCTAGAGACACTGTTATAGGTTTTTGCGATTCAAATGTACTCCTTTTTTCTAAAAAATCTCACGATCTTAACAGTCTAAATTGAAGCAACAAGAAATAGAAGTCCTAAAACTATCATGGAGACCATTCAAGAACATGAAAAACAAGTTACCATTTAATAGTGATGTACAAGTTCATGAATCTACAATCTAGTTAGAAGGTAATAAGTAAAAATATATGTATAATCTATTAGGCATAAATATATGTTGTAAGGCTAAAAAAATCTTTTTCTAAGGCTTAAAAAGATGAAGTTAAAATAAAAAGTAAAATTTTGTGACCGTAACAGTACTGTAAAAGTAATATTTTCATGTAAAATAACAAAATTATGACATTTGAATTACAATAAAACCATAACATTTACTGCAGAAAGGAGAAAACCTTAACGAAACTTCAATCCAAGGAATTAAGCAAACTGAAAAGCTCAAAATTCATTCTACAGTGCAGACCATTGAGAAGAGATCTGTTTTGAGAAGATCAGACATAGCTAACAGGAACAAGCACAAGATTGGTCTTCTTATGAAGAGTGATTCCAGGAGCTTCATCCATGTTGATATCTTCCTTGCTCAACCTTTCTAGTAATTTCCAGTCAAAGCAATGTAAAAGATTTGCAAGTGTAAGCTGCACCAACGTAATTGTCATGTTGATATCGGGACAAATTCTGCATCCTCCACTGAACGGCAATAACTGGAAGTGTTGTCCGTTGAAATCAATCGGGCTTCCTGCAAATCTATCCAGCAAAAACTCTTCCGGGTCCTTCCAAATCTGGGGATCTCGTTCGATGGCCCATACATTGACATGGATTCTAGTCTTTGGGTATATCTTGTAACCGTTGACCTCAACGAGGGACATGACCTCTATTGGAACTAGAAGTGGAGCTGGTGGATGAAGTCTCCATGTCTCTTTCACCACCATGTTCAGGTATTCAAGTTTTCCAACATCATCTTCGTTGACTTTTTTTTATTTCTCATAATATCTCTAAAATAAGATTGTATTTCTTCGTGACTTTTGGTTCCTCATAAGCTCTGTTAACGTCCATATCATGGTGATTTGTAAAGTACCAATTGCACCCACATATACATCCTGACACGTGTATATTAAATGTTACTACAAGCAACAGGATAGAATGTATATTCTGATATATTTTCACACTACAAATGGAGGTTACTAATAATATGTTTAAATTAAGGAGATGGAATCAGAAAAAGGGTATATCTACCATAAGGATTGCTTTGATATGAGTTTTGGTAAGAGTAATAGAGCCTTGTTCCTTGTGCTGCTTTTTTTATCTTTAAGAGCACATTAATTAGATCCTACTTCCCTTTTTCTTCCTTATGTCCTTCATACTTATCAATTGTCTTTTACAGAAAAGCATCCAGTGCTTGTACACTCTTCTACAGCCTACCTTTGAGGCTTATGAGCCTATCAATTATCCATCCAACATAAGGAAAGAAATCAGAAGCAGCGAAGGATCCAATAACCGACATCATTTCGTTGATCTCCCTTTGAAACCCGCCACCCTCGTATTTATTCTTCTCAAAGTTCCCTTCGGATGTAACCCTTCTGATCACATCCGATGTCAGGAAAAATGGCTTTTCGGTTAATTCCGCAGGGGACTTGGAAGCAGCAGATTGAGAGATCGATTGAAAGACTAAAGCAACCTCTTCCTCTCTGATGCACCTAAATGACTAGAATCTACTGTTGCTGAAAAGCTCATGAATACTAATCTTGCGGACCTCCTTTTAGTATTCACCAAAAGGAGTAAAACCTATAACAAAATAATTGTAAGAGAAAATGCATGTGGCTAACAATTTAGGTCGGTTGTAAGTCTGGAAATCTTCAACTTTGAGAATCTATCTTGCAGTTTCGGCTGAGGAAACGACAACTAAAGATACACTTCCTAGCTTCAATCGGACTATAGGACCGTATTTCTTCGACATCTGCCACAGAGATTGATGAAGTTGTCCACCAAGTTGGTGCCTATTAACAATGAGAGGTAGCCTTGAAGGACTCAGAGGAGACTGTTTCTTTGACTCCATCACTTTCTTCAGATATCTTAATTGCAATCTTACTAGGAATAAATGGATGTTTCGTATTAAAATAAATTTAAATGGTAGTATTGAATGCTACAGTGCTCTCCTTGTAGGAATGGAATTCAATCAACAAGAAGGGTTAAGTACAGAGAAAATTTAAGCCTTGTAGTAAAATATTGCCACAATCTAGTTAAGTTTCTCAATTGCATTTTCATCTCATTGTAAAATCAACAACTCGATGCCTTCAATACTTTTTTATATGGACATCTGAAAAAATAAGCATACATGGTTCAACCTACTGACTTTACTAATACTTTGTAGCCCAATCATGCTTGTCATCTTCACGAAATCTTTTACGGGCTCAAGCAAGAACTAAAGGCATTGTTCACTTATCATAGTCTTTTTTCACATAAAACTAGCTTTGTTTCCTATAAGGTTGACAACTCACTATTTATTTTATGCTGAGACTCTACTTTTCTATTTATTTTGATTTATGTCAATAATATTCTTGTCATAGCTAACTCACATGCTACAATGAAAGAAAACAATAAGTAATTTACGAATTGAACAAATTATATTACTTTCTCAGCATGGAGGTCATATACACCAAAGGTACAATTATTTTCTCTCAGCAAAAGTATCTTTTGTGATTTCTTGAGAGATAAAGATGACAAACTATGAAGTTTTGTTCACCTCCCAGTGCTGTCACACCACCCCTCATAAAATGAGTGGACAATGTTACTTTAATCCAGAACAATATTGTCAAGTGGCGGATGCTTTGCAATATACTATTCTCACGGACTTGACATAGTGCTTTTTGTTAAAGAACTTTGTCAATTCATTCACAATATCAACAATAGATCACCATATGTATAAAAAGTGAGGCAGAGAGAGATAAAAAACTTTCCTTTTTATTTTGTATGATATCGAGACCCCCCCCCCCCAGTTGGACTTTAGTGGAAATCTACCAAGTCCAATTTGAGTAGAAAACTTTTGAAGGCTGGAGATGGAAGAGGCTTGGTGAAGATGTCAGCTAGCTGGTTTGTTGATCTTACAAATTTTGGTGCAATAATTCCTTCTTTTACTTTGTTGCAAACAATATAACAGTTAATATCCAAGTGTTTAGTTCTTTAATGAAATACCGGATTAGCGGCTATGTTCATAGCTACTTTATTATCACATTTAAGTTCTATTGGCAGAGTATAAGGCACTTCTAATTCTTTTAGAATGTACATAATCCACTGCAATTCACAGATTGTCATTGTCATGAATCTGTATTCTGCTTCTGCTAAGCTACGACTCACGGTTGTTTGCTCCTTCGTCTTCTACAAAATCAGTGAGGATCCCAGAAATATACAGCATCCAGTGAGAGATTTTCGAGCCTCTGGACATGTTGCCTAATCTGAATCACAATAAGAAGTAATCTCGAATGTATTTTTGCCTGAAAACAAAACACCTAATGATGGTTCTTGCTTCAGATACTTAAGGACATGATGCACCATTTTCATATATATGTCTTGAATTCTGAGCTGTTGGGCTGAATAAACAAAGTCTGGACGAGTAAAACCTAAGTATAATGTTTTCCGACAATACTTCTATATTGTTGAGGATCCTCAAGCAATGGTGAATTGTCTGAATGTAATTGCTGTCCTTTTGGAAATGGAGTGGATTTAGGTTTTGCACCAAGAAGACCAACACCCTTGAGTATGTCATACATATACTTCCTCTGATTTACATATATCTCATTAATTGTTTTTGTGATCTCCAGGCCCAGAAAGTATCTTGCATCTCCCATATCCTTAATAGTGAACTTTTCATCCAACGCTTTCTTTAGCTCGTATATTTCTGGCTTTGAGTTACCAGTAATAAGCAGGTCATCTACATAGACAAGTATGACTATAAAGTGTTGATTTTATGACAAGAAAAAAGGCAATGATCATCAACTGACTGCAGGAATCCATAATTTACTAGAAAAAGTGATAATTCTGAATTTCACTATCTGGATGCCTATTTTAAACCATAAGAGTGACCTCTGGAGTTTGCATACCTGCCCCTTTTGTGCCTTTTCATATCCTTCTGGAGGTAGCATATAAACTTCTTCATTTAGATATCCGTGAAGAAATGTATTGTTGACATCTAACTGGTGCAATACCCATTGTCTATCTATCGTAACAACTATTAAAATCCTCAGTGACCATCTTTGCCACTGGTAAAAAGCTATCAAAATAATCTCTCCCCTCCACTTGATGATATCCTTTTGCCACTAACCTTGCCTTGTATATATCTATTATACCATCTGGTTTTAACTTTAGATTGTTGACCCACCTACTTCCAATCACTGATTTTTCAGGAGGCAATGTAGTTAAAGACTAGGTTTCATTTTTTTCCAAACCAGCTATTTTAGCTCTCATGGCTTCAAACCATTCCTCGGATTGCCTTGCTTATTTATAGCTTTTTGGTTCCTGCAACATAATTATATTTGCTAAAACATTTGCATCCTCAGTGTTCAATTTTGGGCTGAAAACAAATGGAAATGTGCTTGGTAAATGCGTTATGACTGCATTTGTGAATCTACAATTGACATTATTGATATATTCTTCCAACCAGCTCAGTTTTTTCTTTATTCTGATACTTCTTCTTTGTTCTGGAGCTTCTCTATCTTCTATTGCAGCATCACAACTGCGGTGATCATCAGCTAGTGTATCTACTGGTGCATCAAGACCAGGAGCTTGAAAATTATCCCCATCAGTTGCATGAACAAACCTTAAGTTATCATCCTGATTAACACTTGTTCCAGCCATTGGAACTTTGGGTAAGCTTATTAAGGCTTCCATGTGTGTCTCATCTGCATAAGGAAATTGGTTCTAAAAGAAGACGACATCTCTAGACACCATAAATTGATTTCTACTAAGATCAAATAGTTTGTAGCCTTTCTTCCCTGCAACCATCCCCATAAAAATACACTTGGATGCTCTTGAGACAAATTATGCTTGTTTGGTTGAGTGTTTGTGGAATAGCATAATACCTTTAGCCTGTTATAATCAGGGGGCTTTCCATATCATATCTCACATGGGGTTTTCCGTTGTAGTATTACTGTCGGCAATCTGTTGCTGATATATGTGGCATGTAGTAGAGTTTCTCCCAAAAAGTTGATTGGCAAGGCAGCCTGAAATAATAAGGCTCGAGCTACCAACAACAAATGTCTATATTTTCGCTCTACCCTCCCACTCTATTGAGGAGTATACAAACAGGTTGTATGGTACATTATACCCATCTCACCAAAAAATCTTTGACAAGTAGTACTCAAGAACTCAGTTCTATTATCAGTTCTCACTACCTTTACCTTATTGTCAAACTGATTCATGACCATCTAAATGAATTTTTCAAGCAAAAAACGGGTTTGCGCCTTACTGTTCATGAGATAAGTCCAGGTACAACTGCTCTTGTCCTCAACGATCATTAAAACATAGAAAGCACCTGAAAGTGACACCTGACTGTAAGGACACAATATATCTACATGTACCTATTAGAAAAGTAAATAAACCATGAATTTTTGTTGTATATTGATATTTGTATGTATACTATTTATATACAAAGTAAAGGGCAGAACAAGGAAATATACATGCGGTTTGTTATAACAAAAATGATAACAAAATTGATAACAGAAAAACAAATAATTAATTTTAATATTCCCCCTCAAGATGGAGAGTACATATTGATCGTACTCATCTTACTTAAAAGTGTATGGAACTGTGTAAAAGGAAGAGCTTTAGTCATCAAGTCTGCAAGTTGGTTGTTGGAAGAGACGTGCATGGTTTTGAGTGTTCCGTCTTAGATCTTTTCTCGAATAAAATGACAATCTAATTCGATGTGTTTTGTTCTTTCATGATAAACCGGATTGGCAGCTATATAAAGAGCAGCTTGATTGTCACGATATAATAATGCTGACCCTATGTGCTTGACATTCAAATCTTTCATTAAATTCAAGATCTATACTATTTCACATGTTGTATTTGCCATAGAGCGATATTCAGCTTCTGCAGAAGATCGAAACACAGTTTGTTGCTTTTTGGATTTCCATGATATGAGTGATGATCTGACAAAAATACAATATCATGTTAGAGATCTTCGGGTGTCAGGACAGATGCCTCAGTCGGCATCAGAGAAGGTTTTTACTTGAATATTAGAATTTGCAGGGAAGTGAATCCCTTATCCTGGTGTTCCTTTAATATACTGTAGAATCCTTAGAGTAGCTTGAAGGTGACTTGTCTGGGGAGCAGCTAAGAATTGACTCAGACAATTAACAGAGTAACAAATGTCCAGCCGAGTGATAGTCAAATATAACGACTTCCCAATTAACCGTCTATAATTGGTGACATCACTAAGCGGCTCTCCATCTTCCTTGGAAATCTTGAGATTAGGTTCCATAGGAATAGAGGACGACTTGCAACCTAAGTATCCAGCCTCAGAGAGCAGATCAAGAGCATATTTTCTTTGACATAGAGTTATTCCATCATTGTTTCTGGCAACTTCAAGCCCAAGGAAATATCTGAGTGGTCCCATGTCTTTCATTTTGAATTTCTGATTCAAGCTGTATGTGAGATCTTTGACAGTATTATCATTATTACTTGCAATTACTATATCATCAACATAAATCAAGAGGGCAATGAAAATATCTCCATGATTTTTGATAAACAGTGAATGGTCACATTGTGATTGAGAAAAACTTTCTTAAGTCAGGGCTGTGGAAAATTTATGGAACCATTGTCACGAAGCTTGCTTCAATCCATAAATAGACTTGTGTAATCGACAGACAGCATTCGGTGGAAACGTCTCTCCCTCTCGAGGAGAGTGGCGTGAAGGAAGAGTCATGTATACTTCTTCATGCAGATCTCCATGAAGAAAAGCATTATTAACATCTAACTGTGTGAGACTCTAGTGGAAGATAGTAGCAAGAGATAATAAGGTCCTAACAGTGACCAGTTTTGCAACCGGTGAGAAAATATCAAGGAAATCAATTCCGAACTGTTGAGTATACCCTTTCGCGACCAATCGTGTCTAATATCTTTCAATCTGTCCATCAGTTTGATACTTGATTTTATAAACCCACTTACAATCAACAGGCTTCTTTCCTGGTGGTAAAGATACAATTTTTCAGGTATGATTATTGTCTAAAGCACGCAACTCTGTGTACATGGCATCTTACCAAACTGGCATCTGGATTGCCTAAAAAAAACTCTAGGGTTTAGTGTGTGAAGAAATGGAACATATATAGGAGTGATATTATAGTGTAAGCTTTTCATATGTAAGAAAATTAGAAATAGGTATGGTAGTATTGATAGTCAGACAAGTAGGAAGGAGGTTTACTCTAACACTGAGGACGAGAAGTGGTGGGGGAATGAGATGAGGTGGTTGGAAAAGAAATATGAGGAGAGTGATCAGTATCTTGTGGAAGAGGTATGACACGATCATGAAAAAAATCAGATGAAATATTATCTGCCCGATGATGAGAAAAAGAAAAAATGGTCTCATGGAAAACTACATGACGAGTAATGTGGATTTAATTAGTTTTGAGATCAAGAAGTTTATAGCCTTTGTATCCAAATGGGTATCCAAGGAAGACACAAACACGTGCTCGAGGTGAAAATTTATGTCGCTGGTGTGTAAATGTGGAGTTATAACATAAACATCCAAAAGAGCGTAAATGATTATAAGAGGGTTTCCGCCTGTTTAAAAACTCGAAAGGAGTCATATTAGAAAGTAAGGGAGAAGGGAGGCGATTAATGATATAAACAGCAGTTAAGATACAATCACCCCAATAAACAAGTGGAATATTGGATTGAAAAAGAAGAGCACGTGAAACATTCAAAATGTGTTGGTGTTTATGTTCCATAACAAAATTTTGTTGTGGAGTTTCAACACAAGAATAATAAGGAAGAATGCTTTTAGACTTAAAAAAAAAGAGTGGAAACTTAACTCGTGTGCATTGTCGGACCTTACTGACTTTATAAGTTTTTTGTATTGAGTTAAGATAAATGTATAAAAATAAGGAAAAATAGTGGTAACATCAGATTTTTGGCGAATGAGGTAAACCCAGGTGGCTCTAGTGCAATCATCAACAATGGTGAGGAAATATTTATATCCCTCAATAGTGTTGACGGCAAAAGAGCCCCATATGTCAATGTGAATTAAATTAAAGGGGTTCTTAAGACAAATTATTATGTGATATGAAAGATAATTTTTTTTATTTAGCAAGAGGATAAATAGGGCAATGAAAGAAGCATTCTTCTGAGCAATCGGAATATGTAAATCTTTATTTAAATGTTGAAACTTTACAAAAGACGAATGACCTAATCTAAAGTGTCATAGGCTACATTTAGAATCAACATACTCGGAAACAACGGAATTACAAAGAAATTTATTTGTAAGAAAATGATAAAGGTTCCCAACTCATTTACCCATCTCAATCAACAAAGCCCTGAGTAAGGTCCTGAATGACAGACGAATCAAGTGAGAAATTAACTGTGTAATTGTGAGTAGAAGTGAGCATGCTAACACTTATGAGATTAAAAGTACATGTGGGAATAAATAGCACATCAACCAATATAAGGGAAGCTGTCAAAATAATATTTCCTACTTAATTGACAATTACTGAGCTACCGTTAGAAAAGTTAACAGGGAAATGTTCAACATGCTTAAGTTTTGTGAATAAATGGTGGTGGTAGCAAGTGTGGTGGGTGGCTCCAGTGTCAAGAATCCATATATGGGTGTTGGGTAAGTGTGTAAATAGAGATAAACAGAAGGAAGAGATAAGTATACCTGAGATGGTGGAAGCAGACGGTGTAGCCGAGTTAAAACCAGAGGCAAAATCTGAAGGCATGGAGACAGAAGGTGTAGCATAGAGACACGTGCTTAAATGGGCGATAATGTCCTGGATTTGATATGTGGTGAGAGCCATAACAGAGCCAGTGGAGCTGGAGTTAGCGAACGACACGCCGGTAAAACCAGTGGAAGCAACAGTGGAGTAGACATGCAGGGAAGAAGAAGATTGTAACCTGACGAGCTTTGGTGAAGACTCGGTTTGTGAAGACCCGATTTATGAAGACCCAGTTTGTGAAGATCCAATTTATGAAGATCCAATTTATGAAGATGAATGCTGTTAGGCTTTAGTGATGGCAGATGGACCGGATGTGCCTTTGGATTTGGACCAATAGCCAAGCAGGTACCCATGTAGTTTATAACATCGGTCCACTACATGGCCCAGAAGCCCACAATGGGTACACGTAGGCCTTCTTCTACCTCTCTGTGCTATGATAATATTGGCAGATTCCATCGTGCCGCTGAATGCCTTTATTCCAACGGCATTTCCGACAACTCTATGTCTCTCCTCCTGGATCACGAGACTGAAGACTTTCGAGATGGAATGAGGTGTTTCCATCATGAGGATTTGGCTCCGCATGGACGTGTAGGAATCGTCAAGTCCCATTAAGAAGAGCATGATGAATTCCTGCTCCATATAATCATTCTAGGCTTTCATTCCTCCACAACAGCATACCGAAGCGGGCTGGTAGGTTTTAAGTTCGTCCCACAATGTCTTCATTTTCGTATAATAGCTATTGACACTGAGCTGTTCATCATTTGTTTTAGCTGAAAAATGCGAGGGGCGTTGCTTTGTTGGAACCGGTCATGGAGGTCGACCCACACTGCCCACACGCTATCAAGATAGAGGAGACTGTCTGCTATATCTTTTGCCACAGCATTGAGAAGCCAGGAGAGAACCATGTTGTTGCAGCGGAACCACGCCCCTGCCATAGGATCTGACTCAGCCAGTTGATCAATGGATCCATCCACGAAGCCAGATTTATTTTTGGCGTTTAAAGCGACGTGCATTGCGCGGGACCAAGTGTTATAATTGTTCCCATTCAGTGTGTGAGAAACCAGCGTAAGCCCAGGATGAAATGAGCTGTGAAGAAAAAAAGGGTTGTGGGTTTCATCTGAATGGGTGTTTTGTGAGATTTGGGTTGAAGGTGCTGTCAACGGCTAAAATCAATTCTGTGATGAGGAGCCTCCAACACCTCTAACCATAGTAGCTTAATGAGGTGCAGCAAAAATGACAGGAGTTCAATGCTCTGATACCATATTAAAAAAGTAAATAAACCATGAACTTTTGTTGTATATTGATATTTGAATGTATATTATTTATATACAAAATAAAGGGCAGAACAAGGAAATATACATGTGGTTTGTTATAACAAAAACGATAACATAATTGATAACAGAAAAACAAACAGTTAATTATAATAGTACCATTCCAAAGAGCACATTACTATGACTATTACTAATTTTAAATGGCAACCTTGTTTGTTAAGCACTAGCACACACATCACATGTTTTATTTATCAAATCATCTTTATTGATATCAAAATTTAATCTTCTAAGTACAAATGATGAAGGATGTCCCAACCTATCATGCCACGAAGGTGTTTTCTTTATTTCGTCGCCCATTCTCATATTATTTAACATAGAGCTCGAAGCTGGTTTTCTGAATATTGTTATGGAAATTACAGCATATTTATTAACAACATCTGACTTGAAAGATTCAGAATCAATGTAATACAAATTCCCAACTGATCTCCCTGACTGCTATTGCCTCATCACTCCTCTGGTCCTACAGCAAAAAAAAATTAGGATAGAAAGTAAACTTAATGCTGCCTGTTTTAACAGATTATGATGCAAAGATGGTATGTATAGTGCTTCTTCTAGAATTAATCCTCCACTTAAGATTATGTTTCCAAAAAATTCAACCTCTAAAACAGAACCATTCGGCAGATGAACTGAGCTTAGTCTTTTAACCTTCCTGAGACTGAAATATTGAACTATTCCCACATACATGATTGCTTGCCCTTGTGTCAACTATCCAACAAATATTTTTTCCAGAAATAATACATACAAAGTCCTGTGCACAGCTCACGAAATTGTAATATGATGCTTGTTTTCTCTTCAGCATCATTGAAAGCTCTTCTTGAATCAACTCTCTCATAGAAATCTTCATCATGTTATCATCTAACTTTGTTGAATTGTCTGATGTTTTCTCATCGTTTAGGGAGTGTCCGCCATATTCACTATAGTTTTGAAGCTATCTGTTGCTCTTTTTTCATTCTCAATTCTTTGTACCACTCTAGATAGACATGAAGCTTGAAGCATGTGTCTTTCAAGTGCCCATTTTTCTTGTAATACGTACAATATTTGTCCTCCTTCCTTGTTGGCTCTCTTCTTTTATAAATGTTCTTTCCCAAACTAACATTCCTCTGCGAACTAGAAGTAACCACCACTGTTACATCCACCACTTTTGTAAATATTCTTACAACCTGTTGCTGTCTTTTCACATTCATCAGCATCGAGAATACTTTATCAATATGAGGAAAAGGGTCTAACAAAAGAATATGGTTTTTTACTTGATCGAACGACTCATTTATACCCTTAAGGAACTGCATTATTCTTGAATTTTTATTTAGCTTCACAATCTGGTCCGACACCCTGCTTGTACATCTTTTGCAGTTGCATTAAGAAGTTAGAACGATACTGTTCAGCTCATCCCAGAGTCAGCAAATTTTTGTAAAATAGAGTATGATAGAAGCATTACCTTGATTAATTGATCCCAACTCTCTTTTTATTTGATATTCTTGAGGACCATTAGACTCCCCAACTCTTTGATGGAAAAAGATAAAAGCAAAAAAAAAACCAGAGCAGGAAAAGCAAACGTAGCAGAAGCTGTAAACCTTTTCTTCTGATTCCAGTCTATATAAAACAAGCAAAAAGAGCATCTATATATAGACTTACATAAAACAAACAGAGCTAAAAATGCTGTCATCAAATCCCACAATTAATCCCACTACTCAGCTACCTATTTACAACTATAAAAGAAACTTGCTTAAATCTAGGAAACTAACAGATAAGAGAAAGACTCATTCAAACATTGAATTACATTTCAACCCTCCCCCTTGATTCAAAGTTACTAACTCCCATAATTTTTTTAAAATTCTCATGCTTTTCCAATGGAAGCGCCTTTGTCAGTATATCAGCAATTTGTTCCTTTGTATTACAAGATTTTAATATGATTTCTTCACTTGTAACAAGCCTCCGAATGAAGTGATAACGAACGTCAATGTGTTTTGTTATGCTGTGGTAAGCTTGATTCTTCGTCATTGCAATAGTTGACATGCTATCACAAAAGATCTCTGTTGCTCCAGCTTACTTCTGATCAAAATCAGCAAGAAGTCTCCTTAACCAAACTGCTTGACTGACTGATGCTGTTGCTGCAATATATTCAGCCTCTGATGATGATAATGCTACCACCTCCTGCTTCTTTGAACTCCATGAAATTGCTCCTGATCCAAGATTGAACAGAAATCCAGACGTACTTTTTCTATCATCGATACAACCTACATAATCACTATCAATGAAACCTGTTAGTTTAAAAGTTGATATCTTGGAGTACCAAATTTCCAACTCTGCAGTTCTTGCTATATATCTTAAAATTCTCTTTGCAGCTCCAAGATGCAGCTTGCTTGGATTATGCATAAATCTGGACATAACTCCAACAAAGAAAGTAATATCCGGTCTAGTATGAGACAAATAGTTCAAGCCTCCAACAAGATTCCTGAAATATGTTGCATTCACACTTCCAGCACCATCATCTTGACTTAATTTTTCATTTATATTCATGGGTGTGACTTCCTTTTTGCAGTTCAGCATATTGAACTTCTTCAAAAGATCCATTGCATATTTTCTTTGTGAAATAAAGATTCCATCCACAACTTGCATTACTTCAACACCAAGAAAATAATGTAACAAACCTAAGTCTGTCTCAAATTTTTTTATCATGCAGGCCTTAAACTCAGCAATTATAAATTCACTAAAACCCATATAAATCATATCATCAACATAGAGACATACTACAAAAAATTCATCTTTACCATTTTTCTTCAAATAAAGCGTAGGCTCATTTTCACTTCTTTCAAATCCATTCTCTTGAAAATAAAAATCAATTTTAAAATACCATGCCCGTGGTGCTTGCTTTAAGCCATAAAATGCCTTTTTTAACTTGTAAACTTTATCTTCATTGCCATTTGCTACAAAACCTTTAGGCTGTGAGATGTACACTTCTTCTTTCAAATCACCATTTAAAAAAGCAGATTTAACATCAAATTGGTATAGTGGCCAATTTAATTGAGCAGCTACGACTAAAAAAATTCTCACCGTTTCAAAGCATGCAACAAGAGAGAATGTTTCATAAAAGTTGATACCTTGTTGTTGAGAATAACCTTTTACAACCAGTCTTGCTTGTGTTTTTGGATGCTCCCATCTGCATGATACTTGGTTCTGATCACCCATTTGAGCCCAATAGCATTCTTTCCTTTCGATAAGTCAACCAAATACCAGGTTTGATTTTTCTTAATAGCTGACAGCTCCTCTTCCATAGCTTTATACCATTCCTTGCTTTTTGTAGCTTCTTCGAAGTGAATAAGATCTGAGACAAGCAAAACAAAAATACAAGAATTATAAATTTCTTGCAATGATCTATATTTCCTTGGAGGAGTTTCACTTGATGAACTTGAAGATGATGATTCATTACTTGTAGGAATAAATGAATTGCTACTTCCAGGAGTGCCAGAGCTGGAAATTGTTGGTGCTGAATTCAGTGATGATGCAACATTATCTTCTAACACTTGAACATGTTGCTCTTTGTTTTCTTCATTCTAAATCCATTTTGCATCTTCATTAAAAACTATATCTCTACTAATATGCTTTGGTTAAAACCCATTCTAGAAAATTTGATGAAAAATCTAAAAAGTATACATCTCTACTAATGGTGATCTTGCCACTAGTGGGGTTATAGAGCTTAAATGCTTTGGATTGTGAGTAGAGTAACCGACAAAATATACTTTTCAGATTTTTCATCAAATTTTCTAGAATGGGTCTTAACTAAAGCATAAGTTATACATCCAAAAACTTTTAAGTGGCTTACCGTTGGTTTTCTACCTGTCCAAGCCTCAACAGGTGTTTGATTACGAACAACTTTTGTAGGAGACAAATTGAGAATATACACCACTGTTGTAACAGCTTCTGCCCAAAAATAAAAAGGAAGACCTTTTGCTTGTATCATACTTCTGGCCATCTCCACTACTGGTCTGTTCTTTCTTTCAGCTATACCGTTTTGTTGTGGTATGTATGGCACTGCAAGCTCCCTGCGAATTCCATTTTCCTCACAAAAAAGTATTAAAATCAATTGAAACAAATTCACCTCTTCTATATGTTCACAATGTCTTTATTAAAAGATCTTTATTTTTTCTACAAGTGCTTTAAACTTCTTAAATATGTCAAAAGCTTTAAAGTTGCTTTCTAAAAAATAAACCCAACTCATGCGGCTATAATCATCTGTAAAAAGCAGAAAATATCGACTACCACCAAGAAATTTTATATTCATAGGCCCACACAAGTCTGCATGCACTAACTCAAGGCAATTAGAGGCTCTCTAGGCCTTTCATACGGGAAAAGACTTTTTACTTTGTTTTCCATAAACACAACCTTCACAAAAACCAAGATTCTCAAGTTTTGGCAAACCAAAAATCATTTCCTTTTGACTCAAAAATTTGAACCCGTTAATATTTAAGTGCCCATAATGTAAATGCCACAATCGAGTCTCACTATCACCACTAGCAACCATAGCACAATTCTCAATCACTGAAACTTCTAGCGGAAACATTTTATTTTTAGCCATCGGAACTTTAGCAGTGATTTGCCCAGATTTCTTATCTCTAATAGTGCAACAATCATCGTCAAATATAATTGAGTATCCACTAATCATTAATTGCCCAATGCTAAGCAAATTATGAGATAAATTAGGAACAAGCATCACATCTTGTAAAATCTTAGCATTCCCTTGACTAGTTTAATGCTTATGTTACGTTTGCCTTCAACTCGAATCTTTTTGCTGTCTCCTAGTGTCACATCTGTTTTATCGGACTCATCAAGTTTCTTAAATAATGATTTTGTTCCAGACATATGGTTAGAACAATCGTTGTCCAAAAACCAAACATTGTTAGACTGTTCTCTCTCACAAAAAAGAGTCATGAACAACTTACTTTCTTCATTTGGTTCCTCTGCAAAACTTGCTTGGTTGTTTTCATCTTTTTGTTTTTTCATACAATAAGCCTCTCTATGACCTGGTTTGTTACAGTAGTAACATTTAAAGATCTTCCTTTGCCTCTCTTCATTAGATGCGCTTCTGCCTGCACCTTTTCCTCGACCTTTTTCATGAAAGCCACCTCTGCCACTGCCACTACCACTGCCACATCCAGCAGCATTTTCATACATCTCCCCCTTCACTTGAAAGGCTTTTTCTTCATTGTTTTCATATGACCTGAGCAATCTGTCTTCATGAACTTGTAAGGAACTCATTAGCTCATCAAATTAATAATTTGATAAATCATGGGCTTCCTCAATAGCAGCAATAATATGTTCAATTTAGGAGTAAGACTCCTTAATACTTTTGCAACAACCGTTTCTTCGTAAATAACTTCACCATACGACTTCATTTGATTAACCAGAGAAGAAACTCTAGACAAATAAGCTTGAACAGATTCATCACTTTTCATAGACAGAGTTTCAAATTCACGACGGTATGTTTGCAACTTTACCGTGATTACCTTCGAGGAGCTTTGGAACTCCTTCAAAATTTTCCAAGCCTCCAAAGATGTTGCTACTGTTGCAATTCTTGAGAAAATTGTTTCATGGACAGCTTGTTGAATTAGGAATAAAGCTTTGGCATCCTTCTTTTTGGTTTCTTTCAATCTTTCTTCTGCCTCTTCATCTGGGTCTTCTAAATCCACTAAATCATATTCGACCAAATTTCAAAGATCCTAAGACTTGAAAAGAGTCTTCATCTTAATACTCAAAAACTCACACTTTTCACCTGTGGAAATCGGTATGAGCGGCTGTGAGGATGATGAAAAAATGTTTGCTGCCATTCTCTGCACTTTCTCTCGTGTTTCCCTACACTCCCCAAAACCTTTTACTCAATTGGCCAAAGGACCAGAGCCTAGCTCTGATACCAGATTTGATGGAAAAAGATCAAAGCAAAAAAAAACCAGAGTAGGAAAAGCAAACGTAGCAGAACTTGTAAGCCTTTTCTTCTGATTCCAGTCTATATAAAACAAGCAAAAAGAGTCTCTATATATAGGCTTACATAAAATAAACATAGCTAAAAAAACCATCATCAAATCCCATAACTAATCCCACTACTCGGCTACTTATTTGGAACTGTAAAAGAAACTTGCTTAAATCTAGAAAACTAACAGATAAGAGAAAGACTCATTCAAACTTTAAATTACATTTCAACACTCTTGAGCTGAATTCACGTACAAGAACGAGTCCTTGAGCTCCTTTGCAAGTGAGTTCATAATCCATGAAATGACTCCTGCATTGTTGGCGAACCAGCCTTCGTAATTCGTAGATTCCTCCGGTGGCATTTTGATTTTACCATTTATGATCCTTAATTTGTGCTTAGTAGCCAGCACTATCTTCAACGATTTACTACAAGTACAGTAATTTCCTCCATTAAAAGGGACTGAAACCAGTGAAATCCTCGGACTCTCATTTGACAGATTCATTATTGAGGCTTTTCCGATTGTGTCGTGGTTACCTTGATTTTGATTCCTTGCTATCTCGTGAGTCACTCACCCACTCTGATACCATGTACAAAAGCAGAGAGAGCTAAATTTTTTTTTTTTTAATTTTATATGATATCGATAATAGAGTTAAATTCTGTCTTTTTAATTACTATTTATACACATGCACACAACTTTTAACAGCATAACAGGAGTTAACAACAATTGTAAATTAACCAACTAACAACCAGTTAACTACTAACACTTAGTTACTAAACAACAAACTAGTTAATCTTTAACAAACTAGATATCAACTAACTAGTTAATACTAGACAATTATGAAAAGACTTCTCAATCATATTAAGCAAATGTTAAACTATTATCTTCAATTTGTGCCTTCATCGTTACTTTTTTAATGTTACTCTAATGTGAACTTAATATCTTGTAATCATAGATCTACAAATTGCTTCGCCAATTATCTAAGTTCTAAATCTCAATTTCTTATAAATAAAAAAATAAAAAACTAATCAACTATTATATTTCTCAATCATCAATTAAAAATGAATATAAAACTATAACTAATGTTATTACTGGTGTCATAGATTTGACTTTTAATCTAGTTTTTCGTGTATGAACAAAACATATTAAAATTGGTTATTATTTTACTTGTGAATAAGTCTTACAAAAATAATTACATGTTCGTATAATCCCCACTAAAGATCATATTTTTTGACATTTTTATCAAACCTCTATCAAAGCCTATGTTCATCACATTACGAGACAATATGTGATTTTGTTCTACATGGTCATCAACTTATGGGGATGTTAAGATAAACTCTTATATTTGAGTATTATCAAAATTAATTATGCAATTATGAAGCATTTATTGTGTTTTTTTTTCTTCTTTTGTAAACCCGATTGTATATATGCCTATGGATAATGATATCACAAGGATAAAATGATCATCTTCCATTCATAAATGAACAATAATAATGTGAATAAGATCTCGATAAATTTTTTGGCATTACCATTAAAATTTGATTTTATTTAGTTGTAGGACATAATTTTTGAATAATTTAGTTGTAAGATTTAATTTACCTAATAGTATTTTCTAGTGGGAGCAGTCAGAAACCTTCTTGAAGATGAAAATTAATATACCGGTATAATCTACTTCAACTCAAATTCAGGATCCTTCAAGGCCAACATAAATTGAAAACGAGGACAATGAGAATTAGCATGTTAGGATCTTTAGTTAATCTGACTCGTTTTGTATAATTAAAAAATATTTTTAATTATATTAATTATTGAATATTATATTCAACTAAATATTTTAACTATTAAATTTAACTTAAATAATTTAAATAAATTTTAATTCATTATAATAATAAAATAATGTGTTTTTAAATATTTACAGATGAATAAATTAATATTTTTAATTAAACCAAATAAATTTAGCTTTTGCTGCATATTTTTTATACTCTTTTATTTTTTTCAATAATATTTTTGTGGCAGACTCTTGACAATTTTTAAAATTTTGTTTTTCGTTTCAAGGTACCATTCTTGCAATATAGCTTAAAATCAGGAAAGGATTTTGCGATGGATTTAAATTTTTTCTAATGACAACTGTCGCAACTGTTTAATCCGTCAAAAATTAATAGTGGCTCTAGCTTTATGATACCTGTCATTGCCATGGCATATGCGACAGTTTTCACAAATTTGTACTATCTTTATTGTACAGTTTGTTCTTGTCTGTGAGATGTTGGTTGTTGCTATTTATCTTTCAAATCGTCGGAATTTCAGATTTGTGCCAAATTAGTGATATAGCAGTTCATGAATCTGAAACCTAGATAGCTAGAAGGTAATAAGCAAAAATATGTATATAAGTTCAAGGCATAAGTAAATATGTCCAAATTCAATTAGAAGAAAACTAAAAATCTTTAACATATATAAAAATAATTGCTTTTTTTATGTGAGATGAGAAAAAAAAATAAGTTATGATGTTTGAATTAAAATAAAACCAAATCAATATTTATTGATAAACGACACATTCAAGGAAGTAGGCAAATGAAAGACCACACAAATTAATTCTGCAGTGCAGATTCAGGAACATATACATACGTTGGGAAGATCAGATATAGGCGGCAGGAACAACCTGAAGAGGGATCTTCTTGTGGATACTGATACCAGGAGCTTCGTCTATGTTTATATCTTCCTTGCTCATCCCATTTGGTAATTTCCAATCAAAACG
The DNA here is from genome assembly GCF_054855325.1 of Carica papaya. Classification (NCBI taxonomy): domain Eukaryota; kingdom Viridiplantae; phylum Streptophyta; class Magnoliopsida; order Brassicales; family Caricaceae; genus Carica; species Carica papaya. The sequence continues at coordinate 9,730,713 of NC_142313.1, read as the reverse complement.
ATATAAAAGATTTGCAAGTGTAAGCTCCACCAATGTGCTTCCCATGTTTATACCCGGACAAGCTCTGCGTCCTCCACCAAATGGCAAAAACTCGAAGTGCTGACCTTTGAAATCAATCGAGCTTCCTGCAAATCTCTCTGGCAAAAACTCTTCTGGGTCCTTCCAAATCTTGGGATCTCGTCCGATGGCCCAGACGTTAACATGGAGTCTGGTCTTTGGATATATCTTATAACCGTTGACCTTAAATGGTGACATGACCTCTCTTGGAATTAGAAGCGGAGCTGGTGGGTGAAGTCTCCAGGTCTCTTTCACCACCATGTTTAGGTATACAAGTTTTTCAATATCATCTTCGTTGACTTTTCCTTTGTTTCCCATGACATCTCTAATCTCAGCTTGTATTTTCTTCATCACTCTTGGGCTCCTCATAAGCTCTGTTAACGCCCACACCATGGTTATTCCCGTACTTTCAATTCCAGCCGCAAATACATCCTGACACAAGAGTAGGTTAAAATGGTAATTAAGTACAAGTTCCAGGCTGAGTATATATATTCACTGATAAAAATTACTAATATTATGTAAGTTTAAGCGGATGGGATCAGAAAAAAGGCCATATATATACCTTGAGGATTGCTTTGATATGATTTCTGGAAAGAGTAACAGATCCTTGTTCATTCTGCAGCTCCTCTATCTTTAAGAGAACATCAACAATGTCCTCCTTCCCTTCTCCTACCTTCTTTCCCTCATGCTTCTCGATTATCTCTTGCAGAAAAACATCCATTTCCTGCACGCTCTTCTGGAGCCTACCATGCAGACCCGTGAGCCTATCAATAATCCATCCAACATAAGGAAATAAATCAGAAGCGGAGAAGGTTCCCAGAAGCGATATCGCCTCTTTGAGCTTCACTTGAAACACGCGGCTCTCCCATTTGTTCTCCTCAAAGCTTTCTCCAAACGCGACCCTCCAAATCACATTCGTTGAGAGGGAAAACAACAACTCTTTTATATCCACAAGGGATTTGGAAGCAGCAGATTGAGAGAGTGTTTGAACGAGTGAAGCAACCTCTTCTTCTCTGATGAACCGAAACGACTGGACTCTTTTGTTGCTGAAAAGCTCGTTATTGCTAATCTTGCGCAACTCCTTCCAGTATTCGCCATAAGGAGCAAAAGCTATATCGAGAAAATTGTAAGAGAAACTGCCTGTGGCTAACAATTCGGGTCGGCTGCAAGTCTCGATGTCGTGAATTTTAAGAATCTGTCTTGCAGTTTCCGCTGAGGACACGACGACTAAAGGTACACTTCCAAGCTTCAATCGGATTAAAGGGCCGTATTTCTTTGACATCTGCCACAGAGATTGATGAACAAGTGCGCCAAGTTGGTGCATATTACCAATGAGAGGGAGCCCTGGAGGGCCTGGAGGATGCTGCTTCTTTGATTCCATCACTTTCTTCATCAGTACCAGAAGAGTGCAGGGCAGCAGCAAGAGGGGAAGCCATGCTGGGATTGTGAACGGAACCATCGAACCTATGCCTTGTGCTGAGTGTGTTTTCTGACCAACAAGCGTGCCTGTTCAAGAAGATGATGAAAGTAGTGCTCCTCAAGAGACAAACACAAACTTGATAAGCACCAACTCGTGTGTGTGTGTGTGTATATATAATGGAAAATTCAATTAAATTGAGTTCCAGCCCCCCTTCACAGTTAATTTTTACCATTTTCAATTACTCAAACTTAATTTTTTAGAGAGAGAAAAACAAGATTGGTGACATGCGCCAGCCAGATAGAGGAAAGATTTGGGCACGCGTAATGGTTCTTCCACATGTGATGAAATAGATGTGGACATGTTAATTGTCATCAATTATTTAACAAAATTTATATTGTATTTAATAAAATGAGGTAGAAATTTATAAGTTCAAACAATTTTTTATTATATTTATTGTAAACATATCCTATCAAAAACCTGCAGTAAATCGTGATATTCGCAAGAAGAAAGTTTAAGATAATTAATCCATTTGTCACCTGTCAAGATTCCATATCTTCCATCTTCGGATTTTGAGGGCGATAATATGATGGAGAGAAAGTTTATGATATTTAATGCATGTTAATTTTTAATAATAATATTTTTAAGTAATGATTTATAAATTTTAATAATTAAATGTCATTTATATTAGGTTTCAATTATAAAATAATTAATTATGTAAATTAAAATAATAATAATGATAAACAAAACAAAAACAGAATCTTTTATGTTAGGAACGAATCAAGTCCGCCATATTTATAAATAGGTATAAGACAATTTTCGAGAATAAGTAAGAAAATAGGAAAAATTAACTAATTTCTCTGGCTGTGTTATGTGAGGAGAGAGAGAGAGGGAATCAAAATAAAAAATATGGCACGTTTTTTGACTTTGGTGGGCTTGAAATGGTGATGAGAATAAAAAAACAAAATGAAAGCCCCCCTTATTTCTCTTCTTTCCAGACGGCCACAAGATATATATATATATATATACATGTATGTATATATAATCTCTCTCTTTTTCTTGGACTCTCACTTCACTGTTTTCTTCTCTCTTCTTTTCTCGCACTCATACACTCTCTCTTTTCTTTTTTCTGTTGCTTTCTTCTCTTCACTGCTTGCTATTCTCCGCTTCAAGACTTATATATATATATATATATAGATGAGAGAAGGCCGTGAAGATCAATTTTCTAGCTTAGAAAATCTTCCAAAAATTCTACAACTTAATTTTTACCCCACCGCTAAAAATTATCAAGAGATCACAGACATATTTTTTCTAATTGTATTTATAACTTTTTCTACTCTTCCTTCTTCTTGATGGTGATGGGATAGAACTAACAATCTCTCCCTCTAATCCATGGAGAAATTTTCACGCATCTATCATTTAATAGTTATTTAGTCTCACCTTTTTAGTGCAATATTGATGAATTAGCACTTTTGTCTAACATGTAAGACCGATTTTTATTAGTGAAAATCTTTTTCAACGACATTCATTGATTTTTCACCGCTTCATAAATTCATTAGTATCTTACATTAATATGTTTAATCCGATAGTGATATTTGACATTCTTACTCAAATATAGAACACTTTAACTATTAAAATTTATCACATATTTATTGATATGATTCTAAATACGAAAAAAATGAGTTTTTCTTTTCACTGAATTTCTCTTTTATGAATTCTACTACAAGATAATAAGAAACTTTTAACTTATAATTGAATGTTATAACAAATATTATTCAAATTAAAAGAATCTAAAATCGAGAATAAGTAGATTACTTAAAGATGAATGGGAGTCCACATGTCACCCAAAAGAAGAGAAAGCCTTATCTTTTAATTAAAGTCTTTAAATTTTATTAAGTTTTAGTTTTCTAATTGAATTTGGATTAAGTATTCAATTAGAAAATTATATTTCTTTTTCAAGTAGGATTAAAAGTTTGATTAGAACTATCTAATTCGTTTTCTAGTAGAATAAGTGGATGAAAATCTACATAAGGATGTCACCACCCCTTTTGTAATTCACAAGTTTAATTTCAATAAAATTTTAAAGTTTGCTTTTACCTTTTTTGCTAATTGTGAGTGCTCTTTAAGGTGGTCTCTTTAAACGTCTTGTTGAGTGAATAGTTTATTCAACTTATTAAGGTAAGTTCTTGTGGTATTTTGTTAATCCCTCTTGAATTAATTTTACTTATCAAGAATCCATCTTGTGGTGTTTAATCAATTCAAACCTTTATCCCAATTATTTTAGTTGACATTCACGTGTTAAATGTATGTCAAGTAGGAAAGATTTGTTGAAAGTTTTAGATTTCTGAATACTAATGTTAAATGTGAAGTTTTTTATCACGCTTGTTGATCCTGCGTTCCCCATCACTTATCCTCCCTCAAACTCAATTCTTCAAGAAATTTTTTTGTTCAAAGTATTTTTTTACCCGTTTCGGTCAAAACTATGTACTCTTCCTCTAGAGTAATACACTTTTGCAATTTAGATTGTCATAATAGAGCTCCCCATGTACAAGTAAATACATATCCTGAAGTTGACTTTTTGCCATTAAGGTTATCTATCATATACATAGTTGTATATTCCTCTAGAACTAGTTTTGAGCCTCCAAAGTATAAATATATTTTAGAAGTACCTCTTAAATGCCTGAAAATCTATTTCATTGTCTCCTAGTGATCTTTACCAATATTCGAAAGAAATCTGCTGACTAAACCAACATCATGGGCAATATCTAGTTGGGTGCAAACCATAGCATTTATTAAATTCTCAACTGCTGAGGAGTAATGAACGAATGCATTGCATAATATTGTATATCAGTGCAATTATATATCATGCAATGCATATCAGTGCCACACACTTCAAACCATTTCACGAATCATCATGTACCATATCACATAGTAAGCACAAGATATTTAGATCTCTCGCATAGTTGTACCATATTACATAGAAAGTATAGTATGGCATACCTCTACATCAAATCACCATAGCAACTGCAGTGTATCTAGATTCCACACATACACACACTTGTTACACACACACACACGCACGCACGCACACACACACAGACACACGCACACACAGACTCAGACACATGCACGCACGCATGCGCGCGCGCGCGCACACACACCCACACACACACACACACCCCCACCCACACCCCTACACACACACGCACACACACATGTACGCACACAGACACAGACGCACACAAGCATGTACGCACACACAGACATAGACACACACACACACACACACAGATACAGACACACGAATGCATGCACACACAGACACAGACACGCGCTTGCGCACGCACAAGCACACACGCACATGCATGCGCACACATACGCGCACACACGCGCGCACACACACGCACACACACACGCGCACACACGCTTGCGTGCGCACACACACACGTGCACACACGACACACACGCGCGCACGCACACACACACATAGAGATACACGCACGCACACGTGTTTGCACATGCACGTGAACGCACACGCACACACACACGCACACACACACAACTAAAATATGTATTTACACACACAAATATTGTACATTTATATCCACATACTTACATACACACAATGCACACAAAAGAAATGTATTTACACACATATATATATACACATGCAAAAAAATGTATTTTTTAATTTCCAGCTACTACTCGAATGTTTCTCTCATATATAAATAAAATATGCGTGTTATTAATAATAATAATATCTAAAACGATATAGAACATAAGGAAAACTAATTTTATCCTGGATAAGTGGTCTCCAGTCATTAGAGTCACGATGTGCAACCACATGCGTGTTAATAGATCACCATGCATTGTCGCACGTGCCACGACTGGAATTAACATGCGTCGCCGCACGCACCACCATCAAAATCGCCACACATCATCACGCTTCCACTGCCGGCACTACCACGTGCCACCACGAATGACCGAAATTCACCCCAAAAACTCATGGTGCCTAAGATATGGAGCGAAGCCACCACGAAACCACTCGAGATATGGCTTCCATTTGTTTAACTTATTCAATAGGTAGACTCATTTTGATGCAGTTTTTCTTTTTTATCTATCTAATCATGATATTTTCTTTCGCTTATTTATTTCACGAGCTTGATTAGTTGTAAATAAACCTTAGTTTTTTAAAATACGTAATAGTTAAAATTACACACACACACACATATATATAAACTCAACTCTAAAAGGTATAAAACTAAAATTCATTTATTAATTTTATTTAAATAAATAGATTAAAAATGGCTAAACTACTATTCATTAGTGATAATAATAAGGCATATTTACATATAACAAGAGAAAGAGGAAAATTTTCGAATTCATATTAGTTATTTTCACAAATATTTCTTAATAAGCCTAAATATTAAATTAGTATTTGTATTATTTTTAAATATTTGAATAGGTCAGTAAATTAGTTTTTTATTTGTTTGATTCCCCTAATTTAAAAATATATTAGTTTATATTCATTAAATGTCACCATCACTATCAGTGATTTGGTTATGTGGTAGAGAATTGCATACATAATTATTTTTTTTAGAGAATAAAATTCATACATACTACTGTATATGGTATATTTAGCATGATATTAGTAGGCTAATATATTTCTTATATTTTTTTTATTATTCAAAAAAATAAAATATTAAATTAATACTTACAATATTATGAGGGAATATATTAAAAAAATTCTCACAGTATCATTTTGTAACTGAATAATAAAAATAAAAATATAAAAATTATTACGAAAATTATTTAAAAACATGACAAACAAGTTACCATTTAATAGTGATGTATTAGTTAATGAATTTACAATCTAACTAAAACAAAATAAATAAAAATATCCTTATATTTTTTTAGGCCTAAATATATATGGAGAAATTTTAGGCTAAAAAAGTTCAAGTTAAAAAAAAGACCTAAAATTTGGTAACATATCTGAAAGCAATATTTTCAACTAAAATGACAAAATTTTGACATTTGAGTTGCAATAAAACCATAACATGTACTACAGAAAGGAGAAAACCAAAATGAAACTTCAATGCAAGGATTTAAGCAAATAAAAAAGCACACAAATTAATTCTACAGTGCAGACCATTGAGAAAAAATATTTGTTTTGTGAAGATCAGACACAGGCAACAGGAACAAGCACAAAATAGGTTTTCTTGTGAGCAGTGATACCACGAGTCTCCTCCATTTTGATATCTTCCTTGCTCAACCCTTATGGTAATTTCCAATCAAAACAATATGAAAGATTTGCAAGTGTAAGCTGCACCATTGTGTTTGCCATGTTGATACCCGGACAAGTTCTTCGTCCTCCACCGAATGGCAACAACTCAAAGTGACGTCCTTTGAAATCAATCAAGCTTCCTAAATATCTCCAGCAAAAACTCTTCTGGGTCCTTCCAAATCTTGCTATCTCGTCCCATGGCCCAGACGTTAATATCGATTCTGGTCTTTGGGTATATCTTGTAACCGTTGACCTCAAATCCAGACATGACCTCTCTTCAGCTATTCAAGTTTTCCAATATCATTTTCCTTGACTTTTCCCTTGTTTCCTATAACATCTCTAATCTCAGCTTGTACTTTCTTCATCACTCTTGGATTCCTCATAAGTTCTGTTAACGCCCATACAACGGTGATTTGCGAAGCATCAATTGCACCCACATATACACTCTGACACGTGTATAATATATGTTAATGCAAGCAGCGGGCAGAGTATGTGAAATGTGGTTTCACTATTAATGAACATTACTAAATATTTTGTTTAGAATTAAGGAGATGGAATCAGAAAAAGGGTATATCTACCATGAGGATTGCTTTGATATGAGTTCTGGTGAGTAACAGAGCCTTATTCCCTGTGCCGCTTCTCTAGCTTTAAAAGCACATCAATAAGATCCTCCTTCCCTTCTTCTACATTATGTCCTTCACACTTATCAATTGTCTCTTGCAAAAAAGCATCCAGCGCTTGTGTACTCTTCTGGAGACTACCATAAAGACCCGTGAGCCTATCAACAATCCGTCCAACATAAGGAAAGAAATCAGAAGCAGCAAAGGATCCCATAAGCGATGTCGTTTCCCTCACCTTCCTTTGAAACTCGCCGCTCTCACATTTATTCTTCTCAAAGTTGCCTCCGAATGCAACCCTCCAGATCACATCCGCTGTCAGGAAAAGCAACTTCTAGGTTAAATCCACGAGGGGACTTGGAAGCAGCAGATTGAGAGATCGATTGAATGAGTGAAGTAACCTCTTCCTCTCTGATGTACCTAAATAACTGGACTCAACTGTTGCTGAAAAACTCATGAACGCTAATCTTGCGGATCTCCTTCCAGTATTCGCCAAAAGGAGTAAAACCTATATCGAGAAAATTGTAAGAGAAAAAGCATTTGGGTCAGCTACAAGTCTTGTTGTCGTGAACTATGAGAATCTGTCTTGCAATTTCGGGAAAGGAGACAACGATAAAGGGTACACTTCCAAGCTTCAATTGGATTAGAGGATGGTATTTCTTCGACATCTGCCAGAGAGATTGATGAGCAAGTGCACCGAGTTGGTGCATATTACCAATGAGGAGGAACCTTGAGGTTGCTGTTTCTTTGACTCCATCACTTTCTTCATCACTACCAGCAGAACGGACAGCAGCAGCAAGAGGGGAAGCCATGCTGGCATTGTGAACGGAACCATCTGAACTATGCCTTGCTCGGAGTTTGTTTTCTCACCAACGAACACTTTTGTTGAAGAAAATGAGGAGAGGATATCTTCCTCGCTCAAAGGACAAACACCAACTTGTGTGTGTATATATAAATATAGCTCGTTCTCAGTTTGCTCACTTCTAGAACTCTAAGAAAAGAATCTTTAGGAAGCTGAAACCATGTTAATCATAAAAGGACAAGTATCAACTAAGCTTTGCTGGTAAATAAGATAGATTTAAGCATGCTTAGGGGGTTTTTTACACGTGACGAAATATATTTAAATATGTTTTTAATGAAATTAGAATATTTCGTAACATGTATTGGTTTAATTTCAAACAAAATTTAGAGAAAAATAATTTTTTCTTACTTCTTTAAAAAAAAATATGATAGCTTTAGTTAAATTATATAAAAATTTTATAAATAAATTCAACAAAATTTTTGGTTATATTTATTCAAGAGATGTCTGCACTTGGTAGAGTACAGCCAAAATTAAAGCATCTCATCATATTTGCAATAAAAAAGCTTATCATAATTTTGTTCATGTTGTTTTCTGTTATTTTATTATTTTAATGAAATTAATTAAATGTCTATATTATCTTTGATGTTTGACAAGATTTCAGATTTGAGATTCTATTGATATCTTATTACATTTTAAGGATAAAATAATATATATATATATATATATATATATTGATTGAGAAGTAAAATATATTAATATGAAAAGGTTTATTTTTATTGGGTTTGAACAAAAATAAAATTAATTATATAAATTAACTTAATTTTAAATTAATTAGTATGAACTAATAATTATAACCTTAAATTAAATAAATAAAAATAATAAATAAATAATAATTATAAAATTAAATAGACATAGAATTTTATGTCAAAAACTTTTCAATGTGAAGGAAAAAATTACAGGTCAAGTCTATTATTAATGAAAATCAATACAAGATAATTCACCAAAAATTAAATTTAGAATGGAAAAAACAATTTTTTCTTTGTGCAAAACTTGAAAGAAAAGAAAACAAAATCAAATTTAAACTTTTCTACAGAAGTACGAAATTGCAGATATCACCAGGGAGAGAGAATGAAAACTACTTGTTTTTCCTTCTCTTGACAGCCACACTCAACTAAGGAAGAAGAAGAGAAATAATACTCTTCTTCTTCCTTTTCTTTTCTTGCTGCATAGTCTCTCTTTCTCTTTGAATATTTTTTTTTTTGTGTGCAACATACACATATATATTACTTTAAAAACTGCAGCCCCAATTCCTTTTTTTTTTCTTTTCTTTTAAATTACTAATTTGCCCTTTTTTCAATGGACTGTATTTTAACAATCTCTCTCTTTAGCCAATTGGAGTTACCCACTCATCTATTATTTAATTTTCAGTCAATCCCCCTATCTTGGTGTAGGATTGATGTTTGTTACGAATTTTTGTCACTATGTTAACCAGATCAGTTTGAATTTTCTTTAAAGAACTTATCTTCTGTTTTATTGTATTTATCCACTAATTCTGCACTTCTCGAAAGTTCTTTAACTCCCTATCTTCAATAATTATAATATACTCAGAATTAGGTCTGGTAGATAAATGATGTGTTATACTTGACCTTCTAACCTGAAGTTCTTCAACAGTCTAAGGTGGAGGGGGCTGCTCTCCCTACTCAACATCATTATTTACATCTACTGGTGCTGATACATAATCACTTTCATCTTCTTCATTATTGACATTTCTGATTGTAGGAGGAATCAATGCAGAAAAATAAATCTCTTCACTAATAGTCTTTTCAGATATCTCAAAATTTAGTAGGGTCATGTGTTCATCAAAGACTACATCTCACGACTTGATGATTTTTGTTTTTCACTAGATCCCATAACCTGTACTCAAACTCTGTATCTCCATAACCCAAAAGAATACATGGAATAATCTTGTCATCTAGTTTTTGTCTATGCTCCTTAGGCACACACACAAATGCCTTGCACTTGAATACTTTCAAGTGAGAGTAGCTAACATTATTTTCAGACCATACTCTATCAAGAATATCAAAATTCGAAGCAGTTGATGGAGAGAGATTCATTATGTAGCAGGCGGTGTAAAGTGCTTCCCCCCAAAATAGCTTTGGTAGATTAACCATTTTTAACAAGAATTTAATCTTCTCTATGATGGTTCTATTTGTTCTTTCAACAACACCATTGTGCTGAGGAGTACCTGAAATAGTTTTTTCATGTCTGATTCCATGCTATAAATAATAATTCTCAAATTCTTTTAAAGTATATTCGCCATCATTATCACTGTGAAAGATACTTTAAAAGTATTCATTTTTCTTTTTCTACCATAGCATGAACTGCTTAAAACATTGTAGAACTTGATATTTTCTTTTCAAAACAAACACCCAAATTTTTTGTGAACATCATTAATAAATATAACAAAGTATCTACTACCACGTAATGATTCTATATCAATGGGACCACATACATCAGGATAGACTAACTCAAGTATATTCATTTTTCTTTCAGAAGAATTGCTAAAAGATATGTTGCTTACCATATAAACAATCATTACAAGAATTTAAACTTGTACCTTTGGTAAAAGAAATGAGAGACTTCTTGACCAGAATCTATAATCCTTTCTCACTCATATGAGCCAACCTCCTATGCTACAAGTATGGCAAAATATCTTCTTCTGCTGCATTCAAAGTATCTCTAATTGTATTCACTTGAGTCTTATATAGTGTGTGACATAATGTACCCCTTGCAACTATAATTGAACCTTTGATGAGTTTCTATTTTCTACCACTAAATGAGTTGTAATAACCGCCAAGATCCAGAGCATGTATAGAAATTCGATTTATGCGTAAATCAGGCACATGTCGTATATTTTTCAGAGTCAATATGCAACCAATATCTGTCTGTACACAAATATCACCAACACCCACAATATCTGCATAATTGGTATTACCCATCTTTACTCTGCCAAGGTTCCTTGCCTAATACATAATAAAAGCATCATTCCTGAGTGTAGCATGGTAGGATGTTACTGAATCAACAATCCACTCAGTATCAAGATCAATAACATGATTATGATCCTCAATAAAAAAAAAGTATAACAAGTTCTTCATCATCAATTACAATTGCTGTGATTTTCTGATCATCTGCGTTTTTCTTTTTATTTTGTTCTCTTTTCAAAATTTTGCAGTTTCGTTTCATATGTCTTTCCTTGCCATAATGATAACAACTAAATTTTTGCGTCCTTTAGGATCTCTACTTTTAGTTATACACCTACTCTTTGTAACAAGGGTCTATGAGGTATCAATGCCCATATCCTTCTTTCTAATCTCCTCATTATAGAGACTATTTTTTATTATGGATGAAGACAAAACACCGTCTAAAGTAGAGTTACTAAGAGACACCATCAAGGTTTTCTAACTATCTGTGTAACGACTCCGAAAATTTAAAAAGAAATGCATATAATAATTTGAGTGTATAAGTAATGTAACGGCCCTGAAAATTAAAAGGAAATATATATATTTATTCTAAGTGCGGAAGCGAAATAAAATATATTATGATTAACATCTCTTACATAATAATCAAAATGTATTAAAGATATGAAAGAATAAACTAACTGAAGGAAATATTATGAATGAATACTATAAGAAAAACTAATAAATCTTTAGGCTTCTATTCGCCGTCTTCCTGCGGAACGGGCTCGGGAACCAAGTCCTCCTGATCTGAAATGGTTAAGTAAGGAATGAGCTATACTACCCCAGTAAAAATGTCACACTATCTCACTGTCACAGTAATAAAGGTTGGTAGAAAACAAAAGCGACCAATGGAGCATAATTCATAACAAATTCATTTATCAATAATAAAACCCTTTACTGTCACTTATCTCGGTGAGATTTATGAAAACAATTTATGAAAACTATAACATTATAAACATCATAAGATCATGCACACTCTGTAACATAACACATATCATACTTTTGTATTTCAATCATCAGACAACAAATTTTCTCTTTTATCAGCCTACTAGTATCCATGGGGATCCATAAGGGTCCCTGCTACACGTGAACCATTCACCTTAATTCCGGAGCTGTCCCCATACCCCGTCCGGTATGAGCGCCACAACCATAAACCTCAATACCCCGTTTGGTATGAGGGTGAAGCGGGTCGTCCCCATACCCCGTCCGATATGAGCACCAAAACTATAAACCTCAATACCCCGTCCGGTATGAGGGTGAAGTGGGTCGTCCCCATACCCCGTCCAATATGAGCGCCAAAATATTTAAGTCTTCATACCTCATCCGATATGAGAGACCACGTTCCCGTTAGGGTTCCCTATGGACCCGGTCCGTCCACCATCTCCCAGGATATCTAGTAAGGCTGTCGACTTATCCACTTATAAATTCATATACCATCCTTATTTTTCTTAGTCTCAATTACCCAATCAACATAAATACGTAAACCAACAACGCACACTAACCAAGGCAACACAACATCGGGTTCACAATAATTCAAACCATAATAAATTAAACAGTTATTCATGCATACGAAACCACAGAATAAACAATCAGATACTATACTGGATTTAGACTGTAAAATACATCAAACAGAAATAGACCGACAAATACATCAGGTTCGGACTCCATTAGCAATCTTAATTAATTATACTCATCCCTGCGAGAAAACACGTTAAGGAGTCTTAGTTGGCGAAAAAAGTCAGAAAACATAAACTTACCAGCGGTGGGGTTTTCTGGTGCAGCGGCATCGTCCTCACCTTTGTGGTTGGACATTTTTCTTTAGTCAACCTATAGGAAAAAAAATAGTGAATACAATTGTGAAAAAATCGCCCGAAATAGGAATTGGGAAGGGGCTCATCGGAGGCTATTTTTTATTTTTTTCCTAATGGTGCCGTTGGACTTTACCCGCAGTTTTCGGCTCATCTGCTGGTTTTTTTGCTCCAATTTAGTCATGGGGGTGTTCAAAATCAATTTTCGAGCAAATGAAATTTTTTTACCTTTTTTGGCAGTCGAAGGTGGCTCCAGTGCGGCGGTGGGCGGCAGTCGGCTCCCTTCTCCGGTGATTGGTTCTTCTTCTCCAGCGGGAAGCTGGCAGCTAAGGTTAGGGTTCAGTGTGAAGTGAGATATTTATACCTGTCTCTCTTTAATCTGGACTGTTCATCGTGTTTGATCTCGACCGTCTGATCGCGTTTAAAGAGAAAATAAATATGGACCGTTCATCACGATTTGATCTGGACCGTACGATTGCATTTAAAGAGGGAACGAATATGAGTCGTTCATTGCATTTAACCGCAATCGTCAGATCGCGTCTGAGGAGGAAAGGGATTCAGACTGTCTACGCGCGCAGAAATAAATCCAGACCGTCTGATCGCGGGCATGCAGATTGGCAGCATGACCTCCTGCGTGGTACCGAGTCAGCGTACCTTGCCACGCAGTGCGCTCTGGTTCATTGGGGTTGCTAACTGGGCGGACCTACATGACACATTTCTTCCAAATTGCGTTTTGGCTCTCAATTTCTGATTTTTCTTTCAAAAATATCTCCCAAACTCAAATTTTTACTCATTTTTTTCAAAATTATTTTCAATTTTATCCTCTACCTATTTTTTTTCTAATTTTTACATTAAATAAAAAGCTCATCAGAAAATATATTCGGGAAGTCTCGGACTACTGAGATCTCTAGAATATAAATTTCTTTCTTAAGTTTGCATAGTTAGAGAAAATAATCGAGTTAAAGTGCTATATAATAAGAAAATTACTATGAGGGAACAATATTCAAAACTTTTATTGGCTTGTAAATGACTATTTGTAGGAGGCTTAAATATAATTTTTCTCGTGAAAACAATCCACGATGGCGTGATACATCGCTAACTAGTTCATTCTTGGAAATACATCAGTGTCCCCCGTGTCAATCTCTATCAGGTCCATGATGAGTGAAACTAAGTCCCATGGAAGGGTCAGATGTTTTTGGAGAGGGACTGGATGGCTCTGTAACGATACCGGATGATACGGTTGGTCTTTGAATTGTATTGTGATAGTGTTAGATGATACGACGGAGGAGCAATGTTGCACTGAGGCGGCTAGATCCTCTCGTTGTAGGGGTGACTCATATTGTGAAAGTAGTGGAGGGTCAAATAGTTCTTTCATCTCTATCTATAGCAGCATTTCATAAGGAATGATTGAGTGATAATTCATTTTTTGGTGTTTCCTAGGGTTTTTATATAAGGAATAGTTCCGAGAAACGCAACTCTAATACCAACTGTGACAACCCGGAACTTAAAAGAAAATAGAAATAGAATCATAAATTAAATGAGGAAGTGAAATGATAAAGTTAGGATTTTCATTCCTTACATAATAATATAGAATACCCAATAGGGCTATGAGAATGACCATTCTAAAAGAATAAAAGAAAAATCAAAGAAACAAATGAAAAGTAAACAATTAGGCATCATATTCGCAACCCTTTGTGGATTAGGATTTGGATCTTGGTCCTCTTAATCTGAAATAGTTAATGAAAGAGTGAGCTACACTAGTTCAGTAAGAATGTCACACTACTCACCGATACAGAAATGAAGGTTAGTAAAAATCATAAAAATCACTAATTGAGCTCTTAATTTAAGTAAAATAATTTATCATCAATAAAATTATTTATTTCATACTTACTGTAGCAAGATTTTCAAAACCGAACTATAGAGGTAATAACACGAACAACATCATAATCTCATATTCAATTAATCAGAACAACAATTTTCTCTTTTTATCTGCCTACTGGTATCCATGGGGTCCATAGAGATGTTCTCACTATGCGTGAACCCTTATTCAACATTGTCAACTAATCGGCCGTCCCCATACCCATCCGGTATGAGTGCAAAAAATATCATCCTTCAATACCCCGTTCGGTATCAGAGTGAAACGAGCTGTCCTCATACCTCATCCAGTATGAGCACCAAAATACCAATTCTCGATACCCCGTCCGGTGTGAGGCAACGTTCACGGTAGAGTTCTCTGTGTACCCGGTTTATCCACCATCTCTCAGGATATCCAGTAAGATTACCATTCATTCATTCACTAAATCAAACAATTCTTTGTTTACATTCAATTTTCAGTTTCATAATTTAACTATAAATCACGCAAAACAAGCAATACATGCATCAAGGAAGCATAACTGAACCATCTTACTAACTCCAGTGTATTATTATGCATTTAAAACTATAAAATCAATCAATAAGTTAAAATAAGATAAACAGTGATAAATAACCGGTTCTCACTCTATTAGTAACCTGTAATTAATTATTAAAAAATTTTAAATTACGCAAAATATTGTATTATTTATAATTAAATTTCAATTCTATAACAAGGAATAAAGTGAGAGATTCTTACTCGAATCAGTTTTTGAAATACTAAACTTTTAGCTGTGCCTACTGGTGGTTCCCGAGTTTCCTAAATTTTTCTTTGGGGATTAAAACACACTTCAAGTAAGTAGAAATACCCTAAAAAATTCAAAATTGGTGTTAAAAACTTTTTCCGATCAGTTTAAGAATTCCAGCATGGTGGCACCGTTGCGCTTCGGCGATGACACTACCTTCTGTGGTGATGGTTTGCCTCAGATTGGCTATTTTTTGTCAGTTTTTGCTGGTTTTATACTTATCCATGTAAGAAAATACGTTAAGGGGCATCGGTTGGCTGAAAAAGTTGAAAAACAGAAACTTACCGAAGACAGAGTTTTTCGGTGCGGTAACTTCGCCGGCTCACTTTTGCGGTTGAGTGTTTTTCTTTGGTCAACCCGTAGGAAACAAAATGGTGAATACAATGGTGAAAAAATCGTACCAAACAAGAATCGGGAAAGGGCTCATCGGAGGCGATTTTTGATTTTTCCCGCAGCAGCGCTGTTGGGCTTTACCCGTGATTTTTGGCTCATCCGCTGATCTTTTTGCTCCAATTTGGTCATGAGAGTGTTCAAAATCAAATTTCAAGCGAATGAGAAATTTTTTACCTTTTTTGGCAGTCAGAGGTGTCTCCGACGCGGCAGTAGGCAAGGGTTAGCTCCCTTCTCCAGCAACTGGTTCTTCTTCTCCGGCGGGGGGCTGGCGGGTAGGGTTGTAGTTCGATGTGAAGTGAGATATTTATACTCGTCTTCTTTTAATCTCAACAATTCATCGTGTTTGATCTCGACCATCCAATCGTATTTAAAGAGGAAATGAATCTGGACCGTTCATCAAAATTTGATATAAACCATAGCATCGCATTTAAAGAGGGAATGAATCTGAGTTGTTCATCACATTTAGTCGCAACCGTTCGATCGTGCCTGAGGAGGGAACGGATCCAGACCGTCCACGCGCGCAGGAACAAATTCGGACCGTCCGATCGCGGGCACACGGATTGCCAGCGTGACCTCCCGCGTGGTACCGAGTCAGCATGATGCGGCGCACTCCAGTTCATCGAGGCTACTAACTGGGCAGTCTTACGTGGCACAGTTCTTATAAATTGAGTTTTAATCATCAGTTTTCGATTTTTTTTCCAAAAATACTCTCGAACCCAAATTTTCACCATTTTTTCTCAAAATTATTTTTAATTTCATGATCCACCTATTTTTTCTAATTTTTACATTAAATAAAAATTTATAAATTTAAAAATTATATTTTTACATTTTAATTTTAATTTTTAAAATTAATCCCGGACTAAATTTCGGACTCGGCTATTACGGAGGATGCACTATATTGTCTTGATGGTAGAAGTACTTGCTTGAGTGGAGCGATACAAAGGGAGGTGGGAATTATGATGAGAAAAGTAAAGGTGGAGAGACTTTGTGAATGTGTAGGTTGTGCAGGTAAAGGGCTAGAGTAGTTGAGTTATAAAGAAGATACAGTGGACAGGTTATGTGTAATAAAGATAGATAAGGGAGAAACGGAGAGTGATGATAAGGAGGAAATGTGAGAGGATGAGGTGGGAGTATCCTATGGAGTTTCAGTAGGGAAATGTATTGAAAATATATTTAATAAGCTATAGGGTTGAGTTGAGCCTGAGTGTTTTGGAATTACATGGAAGAGCTCTTGTACTGTAAAACTGCTCCTTTCGCCTGTGCATGTCTAGGTTTTGTTTGTTCCATGGGTCAAATGGCTTAAGAAATTTATCTTGGGGAGAAAGGACAATACTAGCTTTGAGAATCGGACAGGACATGAAAGTGTCAAAAATGGACAATATGTATATCAAAATTCATAGATACGTTCAAATTAGAAGTGAACACAAAGCTCCTCACCCGTGGCAGCAAAGGAGAGGTAAAATTAAGCTCTATTTTTACCTGAATATAATCAAACCATCAACCAATTTCCCCCATCAGCTCAATATCCTTGATAGTTCTAACAGTTGCCCTATTAACCCTTGACTCTGACCTACATTAGACCAGTGGTAAAATTAAGGAATCAAAAATTTTTGGGTCCCCGTAAAAAATATAATCAATGGTATAAATTAAGTTAATCACTAAATTAATTCACATGGTCTAATAATAATATCAAACAAATTAAATATAATCAAATAAAATAATGGAAAGCAAAGAAACAACTACAAAAGAAAGAGACAGAGAATTTTGATAATCAAAACTTAATATTCATCAATAAATAAATCAATTTTGGTAAATGAAAAGTTCTTATGAAGCACCCCGGGACAACTTGGGTCATTACTTTTAGCATTGTTTCTTTTCCTGCCTAAAGAAAGTTGACAATTTTTGAAGTTTGTACTACCTTTAACCATTTGATCTACTAATCCACTGGCAGTGTGTTAATGACGTGTTAAATTGCTGGCAAGCTCAAATATTTTGAATGTAAATCCACCATATCAACTCAAATGAATGTTAACTAAACTGTACTTTTATATTAATTTTTCGAGAAACACTGCCATACATTTTTACAATTCAAATATACCTTTTTTTTTTTTTTTTTTTTTTTCAGAATAAACTTCATACATACTGATATATATGGTATATTTAGCATAATATAATTAGAATATTTTATATATTTTTTCTTTATTCCAAAAAATAAAATATTAAATTGATTCACACAATATTAGACAAAGATATATATGTTGAATATTAATATAAAAATTATAATTTATTTTATTTATTAGTTTAAATTCAAATAAAATTTATCTTTAATTAGATTTATAACATCTTTATTTTTTAAATATCATATTATGTTATTAGTGAGAATTTATCTTTTCAAAGATTTAGTTAATATTTATTTTTTAAATTATGGTAAATTATTTTTAAGAAATTTGAATTCGATGTAAATCTATTTAAAAACATTTTAAATTGTTAATTTTAGAACGACTGAAATCAATAAAAATTTATGTTTTTTTTTATCTAGAAAATCTCAATAAGTGATGTCAGAGTCTTTCTTGATTATGGATATGTGAGAAAAAAAATAGAGAGAAAATAAGGGAGTTTTATACATCAAATATGGTCTCAAATATTTTTTTTTTTACTTTATCTCCCATTTTTATAGGAAAAAATTGTTAATTATGGACTGTGAAAATATAAACATATCTACAATAATTTAATTTATAGAATGTTGCATATACAAAAAAAGTTGCTGGTTGAAGAATGAGCAAGTAAATTTTGCTCAAGAAAAATAATCTCTTTTTTGAAATTGGAGAGAAATGCTCTAAAAGATTTTAATGAGAAATGAATTAAATAATTAAAAATTGATGAGAAGTGTATTAATAATAGGAAGTTAGTAAAAAGTGCATCAATAATTAAAGAAAAATATTTCAAAATATAAAAATTAAACAAGACATATTGGAGAGATATGCACCAACAAGATAAATTTAGTAATTATAATTTTTATATTAAAGAAGAGTGTTGAAGATTAATATAGAAATTATAATTTATTTTATTTATTAATTTGAATCCAAATAAGATTTTTTTTAATTAGATTTAGAATATATTTATTTTTTAAATATCATGTTATTAATAATAATTTATCTTTCAGGAGATTTAGTTAATGGTTATTTTTTAGATTATAGTAAATTATTTTTAAAAAATTTGAATTCGAATAAGTTTATTTAAAAATACTTTAAGTTATTAATTTAAAAATGAGTGAAATTAATAAAAATTTATGTTTTTTTCGTCTAGAAAATCCTAACAATATATTTTGAAATATTCTCACAATTATATCATTTTATAAATGACATAATAAGAAAGAAAAATCCTGAAATCATTATGGAGATATTCAAGAACAAATGACTATTTAATAAAGTACAAAGGAAAACTAAAAGTTTGTAACATTTATAATAGTATCTAAAAGTTTTAGGCTAAACAAATCCTTTTTTTTTTTTTAGGTTAAAAAAAATTAAAGTACAAAGGAAAACTAAAAGTTTGTAACATCTATAATAGTATCTAAAAGAAATATTGTCATGTAAAATGACATTTGAATGGCAATAGAACCATATCTTTTAGTGCGGAAAGGAGAAAACCAAAATGAAACTTCAATACAAGGAATTAAATAAATGAAAAAGCTCACAAATTAATTATAGACTGCAGAACCTTTGAAAACAGATGTGTTTTGAAAAGATCAGACACAGGCATCAGAAACAATTGCAATCTTGAAATTATTCTGGGGACTATTCAAGAACATGGAAACAAGTGACCATATAACAGTGATATATTAGTTCATGAATCTACAATGTAGTTAGAAATTAATAAGTAAAAATATACATATAATCTTTTAGACATAAATATATATGTCAGCACTAGGCTAAACAAATTATTTTTTTAATCGCTAAAAATATTAAAGTTAAAAGAAAAACTAAAATTTTTAACATATATAACAGTACTGTAAAAGTAATATTTTCATGTAAATGACACAATTATGACATCTGAATTCCAATAAAACCAAATTATCATTTACTGCGGAAACGAGAAAACCAAAATGATTCGGTCCTAGGAATTAAGCAAATGAAAAAGCTCTTAAATTAATTCTACAGGGCAGACCATTGAGAACAGATGTGTTTTGAGAAGATCAGACATGGGCAACAGGAACAAGCACAAGATGGGTCTTCTTTTGAAGAGTGATACCAGGAGCTTCGTCCATGTTGATATCTTCCTTGCTCAACCTTTCTGGTAACATCCAGTCAAAACGATATAAAAGATTTGCAAGTGTAAGCTGCAACAATGTGTTTGCCATGTTGCTACCCGGACAAATTCTGCGTCCTCCACCGAACGGCAACAACTCAAAGTGCTGTCCTTTGAAATCAATCGGGCTTCCCGCAAATCTCTCCGGCAAGAACTCTTCTGGCTCCTTCCAAATCTTGGGATCTCGTCCGATGGCCCATACGTTGACATGGATTCTGGTCTTTGGGTATATCTTGTAACCGTTGACCTCAAACTGGGACATGACCTCTCTTGGAGCCAGAAGTGGAGCTGGAGGGTGAAGTCTCCAGGTCTCTTTCACCACCATGGTCAGGTATTCAAGTTTTTCAACATCATCTTCGTTGACTTTTCCTTTGTTTCCTATAACATCTCTAATCTCAGCTTGTACTTTCTTCAGAACTCTTGGGTTCCTCATCAGCTCTGATAACGCCCATACCATGGTGATTTGCGAAGTACCAATTGCACCCACATATACATCCTGACACGTGTATATTAAATGTTAATGCAAGCAGCAGGACAGAGTGTACATATTGATGTATTTTCACACTATAAATAGAGATTGCTAATAACGTGTTTAAATTAAGGAGTTGGAATCAGAAAAAGGGTATATCCACCATGAGGATTGCTTTGATATGAGTTCTGGTGAGAGTAGCAGACCCCTGTTCCTTGTGCTGCTTCTCTATCTTTAAGAGCACATCAATAAGATCCTCGTTCCCTTCTTCTACGTTATGTCCTTCATACTTATCAATTGTCTCTTGCAGAAAAGCATCCAGTGCTTGTACACTCTTCTGGAGCCTACCTTTTAGACCTGTGAGCCTATCAACAATCCATCCAACATAAGGAAAAAAATCAGAAGCAGCGAAGGATCCAATAATCGTCATTGTTTCGTTGATCTCCCTTTGAAACCCCCCCTTCTCGCATTTATTCTTCTCAAAATTGCCTCCGAATGCAACCCTCCTGATCACATCCGACGTCAGGAAAAACAGCTTCTCGGTTAAATCCACAGGTGAGTTGGAAGCAGAAGATTCAGAGATTGATCGAACGAGTAAAGCAACCTCTTCCTCTCTGATGTACCTAAATGACTGGACTCTACTGTTGCTGAAAAGCTCATGAACGCTAATCCTGCGGACCTCCTTCCAGTATTCGCCAAAAGGAGTAAAACCTATGTCGAGATAATTGTAAGAAAAAATGCCTGTGGCTAGCAATTTGGGTCGGCTGCAAGTCTCGATGTCGTGAACTTTGAGAATCTGTCTTGCAGTTTCGGCTGAGGAGACGACGACTAAAGATACACTTCCAAGCTTCAATCGGATTACAGGGCCGTATTTCTTTGACATCTGCCAGAGAGATTGATGAACAAGTGCGTCAAGTTGGTGCATATTACCAATGAGGGGCAGACCTGGAGGACCTGGAGGATGCTGCTTCTTTGACTCGATCACTTTCTTCATCATTACCAGCAGAACGGAGAGCAGCAACAAGAGGGGAAGCCATGCTGGGATTATGAACAGAAACATTTAAACTATGCCTTGCGCTGAGTTTGTTTTCTGACCGACGGGCACTTATGATCAAGAAAATGAGGAGAGGATTATCTTCCTCGCTCAAGGGACAAGAACCAACTTGTGTGTGTGTGTGTGTATCTAAATATATCTCGTTCTCAGTTTTGTCGTTTGTTTTCCTTTTTCATGTACTGGCTCCAGCCCCTCAATAATTGGTCTATACCATTTTTAATTAATTATTTTTTTCAGAGGGAGAAGATAAGATCGTCATTTTTTAAAGTTGGTAATCAAATTATTAAGACAAGATATTTATAAAATAAGCTGCCATTTATTTTTTCTAGGACGTAAAAAGAAAAAAAAAAAAGCTGTAGAAACTGGAACCATGTAAGTCATAAACGGACAAGCATCAACTAAGCTTTAGCTGGAAATTGGGGTAGATTTAAGCATGCGTAGGGCTTTTTTTAACACGTGATAAGATAGATTTAAAGATGTTTTTTTTATGAATTTAGAAGCTCTGGTGACATGTATTGATTTAATTTCAAATAAAATTTTAGAGAAAAATAATTTTTTATTAAATTAAATTAACAGTTTATAAATAAGTTCAACAAATTTATTTGTTATATTTATTTTAAACATGTCCTCACTTGTTAGAATATAGCCAAAACTTAAAGCATCTCATGACATTTGCAATAAAAAAGCTTATCACCATTTTGTTCATGTTGCTTTCCTTTGGTTTTTATTTTATTTTATTTTAATGAAATTAATTAAATATCTGTACTATTGTTAGTGTTGATAGAATCTCAAATTTGATATTTGATTTATATCTTATTATAGTTTAATGGTGAAATTATATATACATATGTATATATAGAGTGAGAAGTAAAATATATTTTGTTCATGTTGCTTTCCTTTGTTTTTTTATTTATTTTATTTTAATAAAATTAATTAAATATATGTACTATTGTTAATGTTGATAGAATCTCAAATTTGATATTTGATTTATATCTTATTATATTTTAATGGTGAAATTATATATACATATGTATATATAGAGTGAGAAGTAAAATATATTTTGTTCATGTTGCTTTCCTTTGTTTTTTTATTTATTTTATTTTAATAAAATTAATTAAATATCTGTACTATTGTTAGTGTTGATAGAATCTCAAATTTGATATTTGATTTATATCTTATTATATTTTAATGGTGAAATTATATATACATATGTATATATAGAGTGAGAAGTAAAATATATTTTGTTCATGTTGCTTTCCTTTGTTTTTTTATTTATTTTATTTTAATGAAATTAATTAAATATATGTACTATTGTTAGTGTTGATAGAATCTCAAATTTGATATTTGATTTATATCTTATTATATTTTAATGGTGAAATTATATATACATATGTATATATAGAGTGAGAAGTAAAATATATTTTGTTTATGTTGCTTTCCTTTGTTTTTTTATTTATTTTATTTTAATGAAATTAATTAAATATCTGTACTATTGTTAGTGTTGATAGAATCTCAAATTTGATATTTGATTTATATCTTATTATATTTTAATGGTGAAATTATATATACATATGTATATATAGAGTGAGAAGTAAAATATATTTTGTTCATGTTGCTTTCCTCTGTTTTCTATATTTTAATGAAATTAATTAAATATCTGTACTATTGTTAGTGTTGATAGAATCTCAAATTTGATATTTGATTTTTATCTTATTATATTTTAATGGTGAAACTATATATACATATATATATAGACTGAGAAGTAAAATATATTTTGTTCATGTTGCTTTCCTTTGTTTTTTTATATTTTAATGAAATTAATTAAATATCTGAATTGTCATTAGTGTTGATAGAATCTCAAATTTGATATTTGACTTATATCTCATTACATTTTAATGGTAAAATTATATATACATATATATATTAATTGAGAAATAAAATATATTCATACAAAAAAATTTACCCTAACAAAGGAGGAACCAGTTGATCAAAAGCTCTAGTATAGATAAGTAAACCATGGGTTAGAAGATTATGGCTTGGGTCATAGCAAAACTAATGTAAATCTAAATGAGAAATTATTAGGTCGAGTTATTGCACACAAAATATTGGTTAATTTGAGAGCTTGAGTCCATCGATTGGAAAAGTCTATCGTGTATATTTTTATGTACATATATGATTGTTGTAAATATAGAAGGTTTCGACAAAAGCAAAGATACACATAGAGCATCATGGTGTTGAAGAACCAAACCAAAAAGGGCTATATGTAGTTCTACAACATTTGGACAAGTGATCATAGTTCTTTTTTCCTGTATTCTCATACATTTTTGAAGAGTGTGTGACACTTGATGAGTCTTTAAGATGTTGAGTTGATAGAGATAGGTGGCTCTAGCTAGTTGAATGCATTTATGATGGTTGATTTGTGGATTGGCATGCATAATCTGATTTCTCTAATAATAGAGATGGTCAATCAAGATTGATACATAATAAAATATTTGTTATGTTTATTATGCATACTCATGAGATTTATATATTTGAGTAATAAGTTGATAGAGATCAAGACACAACATAATAGAGGACATGTATAAGGATATGAACATAGTGTGAGACAGCTCAAAATGCACATTAGGAATTAGTTTCCAGGTAGGACTCATCCACGTGGATTAATTATTCTTTTCTTACTATGATTAAGAATTAGTTTCTACATAGAACTCATTCACATGAATTAATTATTTCTTTCCTATTATGATTGAGAATTGATTTCCATGTAAGATTCATTATTCTTTTTATCTATTATAGTTAGGTTTTAACATTATATTATATTTTAACCTTAGGATTAAGTTAGATTTAAGAATTAAGATTATTTCCAACTCCTTCAGGATTAATATAGCATTCTCTACATAAAATTCTCTTATATGTATTTTTCTTTTTTATCCTATTGAAATAAAACAATTTCAACCAAAGACTATCTTTTGTAGTTTGTAAGATTCTTCAATCTTCTTGTTGAATAAAAAATTAATGTTAACTTACCAAGATTTTTTTGTGATGTTTTAATTCATTTCTTTTTTATTTTATCACAATCACCTTACTTCCAATTATAAGTTAATAGTGAGTTAAGTAGGGAGATTTATATAGCTTTAAGTTTTAATACTAATTGTGTATATGTGGGTTCTTCTTATTCTTGTCTAATGATTTTCTAATCAAAACTTTTTAACATTAGTCTATATCCATTTGGGTTATTTCTCATTCTATTTAAATCTTAAACTCTCATTTCACTTCTCATTTAATCCTTAATGTGTATACTCATTGTTCCATTTTTTTTATTAGTTTTCATGGGTTTATGTGCTTTCTCATATGTATTCCTTTATAATTTTTCATTTAATATTTCTCTTGTTTATTCTTAATACAAAGTCCCTATTCTTATTTCCATTAATATCATCGAGTAATTTATATAACAATTAGAACAAGTCTTTTTATTCATTATTAGCTTATTTGCTTTATTTGTTCAAATATCTTATTTGACCCTTAATGTGTGATCATATGATCAATTATTATTAGTATTTTCAAAATTAGTTAAATGTTATCTATCTACTCAATTTTCTTTGAACTTCTCTTTGCATCTATTTCTCCCTATGTCTTTTTAAATTTTTATTGAAAGATTTATTCTTACTAAATTTTCATTTTTTAAAGCAACATTTTTCGATTATTAAGATCTCGCTCCAAGCACAATTGTCATTAATATTTGTTTAATTACTTCTATTACTAGGGGTTATTCATGCATATTTAATTATTTTATTTTATTACATTATTATTATTTTTTAAAACTCTCTCTTAAATAGCTTTCAAAACATTCTTGCCTGTAAATAAATTTTCTATTTTTTAATATACTAATCCTCTTTATTCGAACTCGTATCTCAATTTTACCCACAATCCTTTTTTTTTTAATCATTTTTTTCTTTATATAATATTCCATAAATTGGTTCCATATTCACAAACTTACATTAAAATCATAGTTTTTGATTAAATACTCTCATTTACCCTTTTCTTTCTAAGTTTTCTTTTTAGTATTAATTTATATGCATATACATATATATATATGTATATATTTAGCTACTCAATGTATACACGTATTTACTCTTATTTTATTTTATTTATTATTTTTGTTATAATTATTTATTTTCCAGTGTTACATTCATCTATCCAGACCTTCAATAATTTCAAATCATCATGCACCAATTATCAAAGCAAGCAATTTAAAGCAAAATAATCTTAAATGGAAATTAAATTTTAAACTAAAATTGCCATGCAAAAGCCTAATGAATATCTTAAGAAACATAGAAAATTGGTAAATAATTTGCTCCAAAACATGATAGAATCTTTGCATGGAAATATTCTCAAATTCTTACCTTAATCTTAGCCGAAGATCATCACTGTTGGTGTTTAAAATCCCTCAAATCTTTTTGAGATGCCATACATGCAGGTACTAACAGGCATAGAAGATGAGAGGAGATGGTGAAAGGGAAGGGCAAAAATTTACCTTGCATGCACTGATCTTGGTCATGGCTTGTATTTATGACCCGAAAAAGGGCTTCAAGTATAACCTTCTTCTTCTCTCCCTCTCAGTTTCCTCTGTCCACCTTCTCCCTTTCGGCCTTATGTGCCCAATCTTCCTCTCTCTCGGCCCCTTCAATCTCGTATCATCGTCATTCTCTCATATGTCATGTTTCCCTAAGTTGCCCGCACTCTCTCGCTCTCCTAGTCATTGTCTCCTCATCTTTTCTCCCGCTTGAACTCCTTCTGTCTGAAAAAAAGTGAGTTAGAGTTTATTTAAATACTTTATATGGGACTTGTCCGATCTTACTCTTGAAATCTGGATAGTCTGTTTTCCATGACTAATCTTGATCTTTCATTTACGTGGGACGAAATCTCATACGTTCACCTCTGTTTACATTCTCATTAACATTACTGTAATAGCTAAAACTCTCTACTCCCTTGTTTCTTTCTCAAGTCCAAAAATTTCCCCTCTTTTTAAAATCTTTATGACCTAATCCCTATTTTATTTCTAGATTTTCCTTTTTTAAAAAAAACATTTCACAATTAGTTTTTTCAGTTATTTTCTTTCTTTGCTTTAATTATAATTTTCTCCAAATATAAATTATAAGAACTTTTCAAAATAATTATCTTAAATCTTTATGAGAGTTGCAATTTAAATCAAATTTCTAGAAAATCAACGTTCTTTCTATTTTCGATTTCTTCTGAATTAATTCTTCCAGTGCCTCCTTTGGTGATAAAGACATAAGGACATGATTCAGACCATCCTTTCGTAATGAATATTGATTAGTGAGGCCACTATGTTGTACCTGTCTGTCAAACTGCGTATCAGATGACTGGTATGCATAGGTACAATATACAATATACCTCGTCGTTATATTCTCCGATTGAGAATGATACTATGACTTACTTGGTAACTTAGGCTTCACCACACTCATTTAACCACCGTAAATCGGTACGGAGCTAAATACTTGATGCATGTCAACCCTTCTCTTTCCACGAATAAAGTACTTGCTACATTAGCACAGCTACCACTGTAAATGATCATTCCACATACTTTACCCTTGATAAGATATTGTGTGTGGAAAATGTTCTCCCTTTACTCATTGTCTGCATTCTTAACTTGCATGTTGAGAGCACATCGGACAACAAGGAGGTTACTCCCAAGTGGAGCATCTTCAATGGATTGAGACATAGTGTAGTACCTACAAGAAAGATTAGTAAAAAGAATACATTCTCTCCCTCACCTTCCCTCGTTTTTACCTAATAATCTCTCAATTGACAGCTTCATGTGTTGAGTTGAGCGTTCAAAATCAGAATCACTTGAATCGGGTCTGCATGTTAGCCCTTACACACAACAAGGAACTCTAAAAGGATCTGATTTCTATGAAAGCTCAGAAACAAGCACATATAAAAAGAAATAGTGTGCCTCTTGTGTGTTAAACAACTAGTAACAATTAATCGCTTACTTTTTAGCAGAATAAGCATACTGTAATACCCGGTCTCAAAAAATAACCTGTGATAAATTTTTTGTTCTTTAATTATTAATTTAAAATAATTGATTAATTTATTTTATTTTTATTTAAGTAAAATTTTGAGAAAAAATAAATTAGGGACAAGATTGAAAATAATTTTTAAAAAAAGGGGTGAAAATTTAGGTTATGGGGTTGTTTTTGAAAGAAAAATTTGAAATAGGGAGTCAAAGTGCAAATAGAGAAAGTTTGACTATGTAGGATCGCCCAGTCAGCAACCTTGATGAAGCAGAGTGCGCCGCCTAGCAAGGCATGCTGATGTCGGTGCCACATGAGAGTCCACGTTGGCGATCCACGTGCCCTACGATTGGACGGTCTAGGATTGATCTCGCGCCCGTTGATGATCCGAATCTATTTTTTCCTTAGGCATGATTGGACGGTTGAGATTAATCGCGATGAATGACTTAGATTCGTTTAATCTTTAGGTGTGATCGGACAGACAAGATCGATCACGATGGACGGCCCAAATCAACGCGGGATAGTTATAAATACTTCGCATCACATGAAAATCTAAACCCTAGCCAGAATCCCCCGCTGGAGAAAAAGAACTAGACGCCGTAGAAGGAGGCCAATCGCCGACCGCTGCCCCACCGGAGCCATCGGCCCCTCACCAGAACCACCGCTCACTACCAAAAAAGGTAAAAATTCTTCCTACCTGCTCAGAATTTGATTTTGAGTACCCATGTGCCCAAATCAGAGTAAGAAGGACGACGGGTGAGCCAAAAACTGCGGACAAAGTCCGATGGAGCTGCTACGGCTAAAACCCCATAATCCCTTCGATGAACATCTTCCTGATTCTCATTTCACATGATTTTTTATCATTATGTTCACGTCCTTTTCTGTGCAAGGTAATCGAAGAAAGAACCTCAGCCGCGAAGGAGGACGGCGGGGCCGCCACACCCGGAGGTCCTGCTTGCCGATAGGTTCAATTTTTTATGATTTTTTGGCCAATCGAGGCCCCTAACGTGTTTTTCTACAAGGATATGACAAAAACCGACCAATAAGCTAGACCGAGGTGAATCGCCACCATATCGGAACCTTAAAATTGGCCAGAATGAGTTTTAGACACTGATTTTAAATTTTTTAGAGCATTTTTAGATATGTGATGAGTGTTTTAAATTCTACAAGAAAAATTTAAGGAACCTAGTACCCATTAGGAGGTGTAGTAGATAACTTAATATCTCGAAATACTGATTCGGATAAGGATTCCTCACCCTATTCTCCGTTACGGTAAATAGAGACTTAATGAAGCATAATTTTTTATTTTTATGAAATATTAGAAAACTCTAAAAATAATTACAGATTACTAGTGAAACTGGAACCAGTTAGTTTACAGTGGTCTTGATTCTTGTTTATTTTTATGTACTGACCTATTTGCTTGATTTTCGTATAGTACATGTTCTTAATTTATAGTTCAATAGTCTTATCAACTTATCTAGTTATTTTAGTTATATATCATCAGCATGAATGTAGTTTAATGGATCTGTGAATGTGATATGAGATATTGATATGAGTTTGTTGGTTATTTATTAGTAAAAATCTATATGTGAAAGACTTGTTGGTTACTTAGGGAAAGAGCGAACGGTCCTGGTACATAGAGAACCCTACTGTAAACGTTACCTTAATCAGACGAGGCTGGAAAGTCCCTTATCAGGAAGGTTTGTGAGATATGGTTTACTCTCATACTAGATAGGATATCAAGGCGATGGAATGTTTAGCGCCCATTACTGGATGGGATATGGGGACAACTGGTCAATTGTAAAATTAGATATTGGATTCACGGATAGGGGGGGACACCCTTATGGACCCCCAAGGGTACTAGTAAGTAGGTAAGAAATGAAAGTTATTGTTTTCTCATTCTCTTATACATAAAAATGAAAAGTGATGTGGAGATAAGTCTTCATAGGTTGTCTTTGGAAAACTCGTCATGGTAAGTATTAAACAAATGTCTTCAAGTTTAAATATATTTAAATAAAGCAAGGGCTCCATTAGTAGTTTTTCTGATTTTTTATCAATTTTTAATTTTTCGTATCTGTGATTAGTGTGATATTCTTAATGGGGTAGTGTAGCTCACCTTTTCATTAACTATTTAGATCAAGAGAACCAAGATCCAAATCCCGATCAACAAGAGGATTGTGAGTAGTTCACTATTCGGACTCCTTTCAAGTGTTAGTGAAGGTTGTCATAAGATGCTTAGTTATTCGCTTTTCATTTTAATTTTTTTAATTTCTATTTGTCTTTTAGAATGGACATTCTTGTAACCCTATTGGGCATTCAAAATTATTGTGTAAGGAATGTAAACTCTAACACTATTAATCACTTCCGCATTTAATTTATTAATTTATTTTTCTTTAAGTTTTGGGATTTTATAGTTGGTATCAAAGCCGCATTCCTAGGAACTATTCCTTCCACAAAGACTTAAAAACACCAAATTCAAATTATCACTCAACCTTTCCTTGTGAAATATAGGTACAAGAAAATGAAGAGATGAAGACTTCTACTAAATTGAGCAGCTCGAGATGACTCATTTTGAGAGGATGTTGACCGACTCTTTGAGATACTAGAAGGACTCATCTCCGGGCAGCACGCCTGGGAGGAAAGGAGGGAGTTGCCTGACCCTCCCCCACTACCACAATTTGAGCAACCCTTGTAGCAAGAAGATCTGGAGCCACCCTGGTACAACACTGTTCATCCACCGTACCATCCAGCACCACCATAGTACAATTCAGTGCCTCCACTGCATCATCCGGTACCACTATAGTACAACCTAGTGCCTCCACCGTATCATCCAGCACCACCACAGGGCCACTCGGTCCCTCCCCAGCACAATCCAGTTCCTCTTTTACGAGAGCCAATTCTACCCATGATGGACCCAGACTACATTGAAAGATACAAAAGACTAAACCCATCTATCTTTGTAGGTGCATACTCTTTTGAAGAGGTTGGGTATCGGTTAGCTGAGACAGAGAATGTCTTCGCGACTCTTGGGGTGGTTCCCGAACAAAAGGTTGTACTTACCACCTACATGCTTGTGGGAGAGGCAGGCCGCTGGTGGCAACTCAAGCAGGAAATCTTGCTCGGTCTAGTCACTTGAGAATAGTTCTTGATGGCCTTTAATGCAGAATACCTCCTAAAGCACCTCCAACATTTGAAGTAGATGGAGTTTGCACACTTAGTACAAGGTGAGATGATTGTGTCAGAGTATGCCCGAAGGTTCTTAGAGTTGGACCGATATTCCCCTGAGAGCATGATGAATGAGGGCAGGAATACAAGGAAGTTTGAGTGGGGCCTCCGCCTTGAGATCAGACAACAACTGTACATATTTGAGTTTAGTACCTACTCAGCCGTTCTGGCTAAGGCATAGCTACTGGAGAGGAACTTTTGCATCTTTCCTCCAGCATTAGGGAATCCCAGACCCCTGGTTTCATACTGCAGACTAGCACCCATTACGCCAGTTTAGTAGAACAAGAGGCCTAGGCCAGTGACTTAGACTCCTTCTCAGGCTCTAGTAATAGGATGCAGTAGGACTTGCTAGTACTATGGCAAGGATCATGGGGATCGAACCTGCTATTGTCTCAATAATACTTGTCGCATATGTGGGAGTACCTAACATTACGTAAGAGAGTGCCCGCTGAATCAGAATTAGGCCAGATCTCCTATCCAGGGTAGAACTTATAACTTAACCCAACAGGATGCTGAAGCAAACTCAGACATGATATAGGGTACGTACACTATCTGTAATCACCTTGCACATGTTTTGATTGATACTGGTACTTCACATTCGTTTATCTCACACACTTTTACACAAAACTTAAGTGTGTCACCGGAAAGACTTGATTTTATGTTGTTTGTATCTACTCCTGGAAGTAGAACACTACTAGGAAAGGTTATATACAAAACTTGTATTATAGACATAACATGTAAGAAATTGAGTGTGGACCTGATAGAGATTGACACAGGAAACTTTGATGTAATCTTGAGAATGAACTGGTTAGCGGCGTACCACGCCACGGTAGATATTTTTCATAAGAAATTTGTATTCAACCTTCCTAATATTGAGCCAGTTATAAGTTAATAAAAATTTTAAATATTATTTCTCCATGATAATTTCCTCATTATATAGTGCTTTAACTCTGTTATTTTCTCTACATTAGGCAAACCTAATAAAAAATTTGTATTCAAGAGATTCTGGTAGTTTGAAACTTCTCAGATGTATTTTCTGATGAACTATCCGAACTGCCAGTAGACATGAAAGTTGAGTTCACCATAGATCTTTAGTCTGACACCCAGCCTCTCTTTATTGTCCCTTACCACACGAGCCGTGTTAAGATGGAAGAACTAAGAAAACAGATCAATAAATTGCAAGATAGTGGATTCATCCGATATAGCGTATTTTCCTAGGGTGCTGGAGTCACATATGTAAGGAAAGGGGATGAGACGTTATGATTGTGTATTGACTATAGGGGATTGAATCAAGTTACGATCAAGAACAAGTACCCCTTCCCCAGATTTGATGACCTTTTTGACCAGTTTCAAGATGTCTAGGTCTTCTCTAAAATAGATTTACATTCGGGTTACCATCAGGTAAAGATCATGGTAGAGAACATTCCCAAGACTAACCAACGCATCAGCCATTTTTATGGACTTGATGAATAGGATTTTTAAACAATTCTTATATAAGTTCGTCATTGTGTTTATTAATGATATCCTGATCTATTTAAAGAGCAGAGAGGAACACACTCATCACCTGACTTAGGTTTTGTAGGTTCTCAGGGAGAAGAAACTATATGTAAAATTGAGCAAGTGTGGGTTCTACCTCGAGCAGACTACCTTTCTAGGACACATCATATCAAGGGATGAAGCATTAATGAACTCTGAAAAAGTTAAAGCAGTGCTGGGATGGGAGAAAT
Organism: Carica papaya; assembly: GCF_054855325.1. NCBI lineage: Eukaryota > Viridiplantae > Streptophyta > Magnoliopsida > Brassicales > Caricaceae > Carica > Carica papaya. The sequence continues at coordinate 9,697,846 of NC_142313.1, read as the reverse complement.
TGACATCGGTTAAGGAGATTCGTAACTTTTTAGGAATGACAGGTTATTACCGTAGGTTTCTAGAAGGATTTTCTAACCTAGTTGTTCTTTTGACCCCACTCACAAAGAAGAACATTAAGTTTGAATAGAACGTGGAATGCGAAATAAACTTTATAGAACTCAAGAAGTGGTTGACTACTGCACCCGTGTTGACCTTACCGAGTGGGATAGGTGGATATATAGTGTACAGTAGTACCTCCTATTTAGGTTGGGTTGTATTCTAATGCAGTATGACTAGATCATAGCCTATGGGTCTAGGCAGTTGAAGAGTCATGAAAATATTTATCCCACCTACGACTTGGAACTTGACGTCATTATCTATACCTTGAAAACCTGGTGCCACTATTTGTATGGGGAGACTTTTGAGATTTTTACTGACCACAAGAGCTTAAAGCACATATTCACTTAGAAGGATCTGAACATGCGTAAGAGGCGTTGGATAGAGCTCCTCAAAGATTATGATTATAATATCTTATATCACCCGGGCAAAGGCAATATAATAGCTGACACGCTCATTAGAAAAAGTATAAGTATATTAGCTCATATAATGGTTTCTAAATGTAGGGTAATAGGGGCCGCAACACATATACAACTTCAGAACTTAAAGAGAGTTGCATGTTTGGTCCACCTGACTGTCAAACCTGAATTGATCCAGAGAATAAAAGAAGCTCAATTAACTAATTCCACGATACCCACCCTAAAAAAAGATGCAGAACATGAAGTACATCTAGAATTTCGAGTCTCTACTAATGGATTGCTCAGGTTTTAGGATAGGGTGTGTATTCTAGATGACAGTGAACTAAAAAGAGATATCATGACAGAGGCTCACAACTCCAAGTTTACCATACATCCTAGAAGTACTAAAATATATCAAAGTATGCGACTTCAATTTTGATAGAGTGGGATAAAAAAAGAGGGAGCCTACTTTGTTTCCAAGTGTTTAGTATGCCAACAGATTAAGACAGAGCATCAATACCTAGTCGGGTTACTTTAGCCATTACCGATTTTGGAGTGGAAGTGGGAACATATCACAATGGATTTTGTAATAGGGTTGCCTAAGACACACTCAACACATGATGCCATTTGGATAATTGTTAACTGGCTCACAAAGTCTTATCACTTCTTGGCTATCAAGATGACCGACCCCTTTGACAAACTAGTAAGAATGTATATCCGAGAGATAGTCAGGTTACATGAAGTTCTAGTGTTAGTGGTATCCAACAGAGACCCTAGGTTCACTTCTTGATTTTATTCTAGTTTTCAGCAAGCCATGGGAATGAAGTTATCCCTTAGCATCGCATTCCACTCTCAAACTGATGGACAATCAGAGAGGACGATTCGCACACTGGAGGATATGCTTTAAGCTTATGTTCTAGATTTCGGGGGCCATTGGGATGATCATCTAACTCTAATAGAGTTCCCCTACCATAACAGTTACCAGGCAAGTATCAACATGGCTTTGTATGAGGTATTGTATGGCTGCTCATGCAGATTGCCGATCTGTTGGGAAGAGGTGGGTGATAAAAAATTATTCGGCCCAGATCTTGTAGAGGAGACTACAACTAAGATAGTTAAGATCAAGAAGAATATTTAGATAGCTCAGAACAGGCATAAAAGTTATGCAGACTCCCGAAGAAGGGATTTAGAATTTGAGAAAGGTGACTGAGTGTTTCTTAAGGTCACTCCTTTCAAAGGGATTAGTAGGTTTGGCAAGAGAAAAAAATTAAATCTCTAGTTTATCGGACCATTTGAGATCTTAGATCGGATTGGTATGATTGCCTACAGACTAGCACTATCTCTAGAGCTATTCAGTGTTCATAATGTGTTTCACGTATCTATGTTACGTAAGTACAACCCAGACCCCTCACACATCCTCTATCCTATGAGGAGGTACCGTTAGGCATTATAGACCAAAATAGTAGAGTACTCTGCAACCAAAAAATTCCATTCATCAAGATCCAATGGCAGAACCATATGGAGGAAGAGGCCACTTGGGAACTAAAATCAAGCTTCAGGGACCAGCATCCCCAGCTGTTCGACTGAGTGAGAGAGTGACCAATTTGAGGGACTAATTTTTCTTAAGGGAGGTGAGTTGTAATACCCAGGCTTAAAAAATGACCCGAGATAAATTTTTTATTCTTTAATTATTAATTTAAAATAATTAATTCATTTATTTTACTTTTATTTAAGTGAATTTTGAGAAAAAATGAATTAGGGATGAGATTAAAAATAATTTTGGAAAAAATGGGTGAACATTTAGGTTATAAAGGTGTTTTTGAAAGAAAAATTAGAAATAGGGAGTCAAAGTATAAATAAAAAAAGTTCGACCACGTAGGACAGCCCAGTCAGCAGCCTCGACGAATCGGAGCTCACTGCATGGTAAGGTACACTGATGTTGGTGCCACATAGGAGGCCACGTTGGCAATCCGTGTGCCTCACGATTGGATGGCGCAGGATCGATCCCACGCGCGTGGATGGCTCGGATCCATTTTTTCTTTAGGTGCGATCGAACGGTCGAGATTAATCGCGATGAATAGTCCATATTCATTTTCTCCTTAGGTGCGATTGAATAAACAGGATCGATCACAATAGACGGTCTAGATCATCATGGGGTGGTTATAAATACTTTGCATCACACGAGAACCTAAACCCTAGCTGCCAGCCCTTGCCGGAGAAGAAGAATCAGACGCCGGAGAAGGAGGTTGACCACTTATCGCCACCACCGACTGTCAAAAAAGGTAAAAATTTCTCCTATCTACTCAAAATTTGATTTCGAGTACCCGTGTGGCCAAATCGGAGCAAGAAGGACGGCGGGTGAGCCGAAAACCGCGGGCAAAGCCTGACAGAGCCGCCGTGGGTAAAATTCCAAAATCCTTTTGATCATTGTGTTCATCGTCCTTTTCTGTGCAGGGTAGCCAAAAAAAGAACCTTAGCCGCAAATGAGGATCGCGGAGCCGCCACACCTAGAAGTCCCCCTCGCTGGTAGGTTTGGTTTTTTTGTAATTTTTCAGCCAACTAAGGCACTTGACGTATTTTTCTTTAAGGACATGGCCAAAATCGGCCAAAACTGGCCAGACCGAGGCGAACTACCATCGTGGACAATGGAGCCAGCACCAGAGCACGTCGGCGGCACCATGCTAGGACCCTAAAATTGGTTTAAATGAGTTTTGGACATCGATTTTAGATTTTTTTGGGCTATTTTTAGGTATGTGCAAGTATTTTTAATTCCATAAAAAAAATTCAGGGAATCTAGTACCCATTAGGAGGTGTATTAGACAACTCGACGTCTTGAAATACTAATTCAGGTAAGGATCCCTTACCCTATTCTTTCCTACGGTAAATTGAGGCTTAACAATGTATAATTTTGTGTTTTTGTGAAAAATTAAAAAACTCTAAAAATAATTACAGGTTACTAGTAGAGCCGGAGCCGGTTAGTTCACAATTATCTTGATTCCTGTTTATTTTTCTGTACTGACCTACTTGCTTGATTTTCATATAATACATGCTCTTAATTTATAGTTCAATAGTCTTATCGACTTATCTTGTTATTTTGGTTATATACGTCAACATGAATGTAGTTTAATGGATATGTGAATGTAATATGAGATATTGGTATGAGTTTGTTGGTTATTTGTTGATAAAAATCTATATGTGAAAGACTTGCTGGTTACCTAGGGAAATGGTGGATGGGTCCGATACATAAAGAACCCTACCGTGAATGTTACCTCAATCGGACGAGGTTAGGAAGTCCCTTACTGAAAAGGTTTGGGAGATATAATTCACCCTCATACCATACGGGATATCGAGGCGATGGAATGTCTGGTGCCCATTATTAGACGAGGTATGGGAACGGTCAGTCAATTGTAAAATTAGATATTGAGTTCAGGCACCCACGGGCACGACATCCTTTAGCCATGGCCCATCTTGGCCATAAGGCCTTAAAGCCTTCTTGGGTTGGACCCAAATGTTAGATTTCCTTTTGGATTCTTCAAATCCATTAAACTTACTTGGGCTTTAAGCCTTCTAGCTTGGACAAACTTAGTTCATCTCTTGAAATAATCCCAATTAGGAAAGTAGTCATGGACGAAATTACTTTCCTGTTTAGAAAATTATAACTTAGTTTCCTCTTTGACTCGGAGTCTGTTGGATTCCTATTTGATGCATATTGGCATCCTTGACACCAAATTTGGGCTATCGAATATCACATCTTCTTCTCTAATGTACTTAAATGACTGGACTCTATTGTAGCTGAAAAACTCATGGACTGATCTTGTAGACCTCCTTCTAGTATTTGCCAAAAGGTGTAAAACCTATATCGAGATAATTATAAGAGAAAAAAACATGTGGCTAACAATTTGGGTCGGCTACCAGTCTTGGTGATGCAGAAATGGTTTCAAAAGGCGTTAGTAGATCACATAAAGAGAAACATGAAGAAATTACAATATCATCTGGTCTAATTACAAGATTTCAAGCCAATAAGCTAAAACATGCATTCTAAAGCTTTATAGAAAGATGGATATAGTAAGAACTTAGCATATGTGGACTGTTTGAAGAATCAAATAAGCCAAAAAAGATTATTAATTTTGTCTGAGTGTGTAGGCAGAATTTAGAGTGAATGTTTAGGTTCATTTTGGTCATTTCCTAAATAATTAAATTTTGTTCATATTTTTCTAGATTATTTAATACTATATTTTCCTAAGTCATTTAATACCATATTTTCCTAGGTAATTTCCTAGATAATTAAATTATGTTTATGTTTTCTTAGGTCATTTAATACCAAGTTTTATAGATATCCAGGTTCATAAACGTCTACATTCATATGTGTATTAATTATGAACCTTTGCAGAATTTAGGTATTTTAAGCTAGAAATATCTAATTTTCAATGTAATATGACAAATTTTGATTATTGATTGAATTTCATTGCATCAAGAATTGAATTAACTTATCAAGTTATCTTGTGGCGTTTATTTATTCTTATTTCTTTCATCCTAATCACTCAAGTTCTCAATTATAGATTAATTGTGGGTTTGGTAGGGAGGATTTGTTTATGCTTCTTAGTTATCTATGTTAAATGTATATATAGGATTTTAGATGTAATATTCGATCCTCGGGTTCCACATCAATTTGGTATTAGATCTTTATCCTTGGATAAATCTCTAGGTATCCTTTATGTTTGATTTATCTTAATTTATCTTTTTGTTCTTATTTTTTTAGATTGTTCAACTTTTATCATTGTTATTCTTTATTCTGGTTGTACCTTGTTCTTATTCTTTAATTCTATATTCTTTATTTTTTCATATTTTGTTCTTCTTAGCCAAATTTAAAAAAAGAGGAAAAAAAAAAGAAATAACAAAATTGGCTTCTATCGCAAGTTCAAACTTATCGATTTTTTTAGCATCAGGTGTGTTTGCTGAACTTTCAATTATGTGTGTGTTAGTTAAATTGCATCCATTTCACATATATTGACTCACAAATACATAGTTTTTATTGTCTAGAGCGTAGCTTACATTGGGAATAGATTATCGGTTTGCATATTCAAATTTCTCATTAGGAGTGATATGAATTTTATTATCATTAGTCCTGAATCTTTTTCTTGCATTCTTAGATTTCTCATTAGTTTTGTTTCTTCATATACCTTTTGTTTCTATTACACTAAAAGTAGCTAATTGCATCCTAAATACTATAATTAATTTACAAAAATACTCACCATAATCCGTGTGTTTAGATTCTATTCTTGTTTATCTAATTTGTATGTGGTGTTGATATTTTACCTTCTTATTCATTAGGATTTCTTGAAGTGTCACATAAACAACTACTTGTTTATCTTGATTGAGTTATTTTCAATTCTAAAATGCAACTTAAAGAAGAGAATAGAGTGATAAAAGGCTTGAGAATGTAAGCTTATGATAATACACATAAGCAACATCTTTGTATTTTGAATACGTAATTGAGCTGTTTATTACCTCATATTGTAACACCTCAAAACTCGATAATGAGGTGCAATTCCTATTCATGCCATTTCCATGCAATGGCCCATAAAATACACATATGCGTAGTTCAAAAATTTATCATACAACCTAACATCGCATGTGATATATACAGTAGCTATATATTCAGAATATAAGGTCAAAATTTAGAGTTTAACAAAACAAAATGAAAATTTCTAGAATATGAACAAATTGTAGATAAACAGGAACCTTTTTACAAGTTCTACTCGTCCAGCAGCGGTTCTGCCTCTTCTTTCTCCTATAAAAAATATCAAGGTAAAATTTAATGAGTTTCACCAACTTAATTAGTATTTCTGTTCTTTTAACCCAGATAAGATTTTATACAAAACATACAATTTGAGACAAATATAGTAGTCATGTTTCAACATAAAGTTCATTTATTATTTCCCCATTTTCACATGTTTCTGATCGAATTTCTGAATTTCACTCAAATTTCATTCACAATCCTCAAATATATGTCCACATACTCTCGAAAGAATATATGTACACTTGAATATCAATCATAACCTTAAAATATACACCACATCCACACGAAAGATCGCATGTACACTCAAAATGTCATTTTTAAATTTTTTATTGCACGATGTCATTTATGTCGTCATCGAAGATAGGTGAAATGGATTCTCCCATCGCATGGATAGCACACACACAAAATCTCACAATGGTCACAGCAGTTACGTTTGCTAGGTGACCCATACTCACAAATACCTATCCACATCTGCATTAGGTTTCAAACTATATCCATGTGCATATTCACCATGCCCGTTGAACTTCAGCCACAAACACACACTCCCCTCCTCGATTCAAACTAAATGAGAAGGCATTCAGGGTCCATACCCTATTCACTCACACCCTCTCATTTCCAAATTCTTATCTACTTGCCTTTAATTCTATTTTTCTCTTAATTTTATTTAAATTGATCACTTCACAACCATAAATATTCCTTGTTATCTTTATTCATTTGTTTATGTTATTTTATTTTCTTTTCTGATCTTTCGCTTAATTATTGATTTCTTTTAGGTTTACATTTTTTTTCATCACAATCTAAGTATTTCTCAGTCCTTGGGTTTGTTTTCTGGTTCCATTTCCTTATAATTTCCAATAGCTTAGGTTCACTTGTTATAGGTTCAGTTTTTGTTCTTCATCGAAAATTAGGTCAGTATTTGTTCTAATTTTTAAAATACATACGAAATTAATGAAATACATGCAAAATTTCAAAAAATATTCTAGGTTCAAAATCAGAAATACTTATAACTCTTTTACACAACAATTTTTTTGGATCTGCTTGAACATTCTAATTCACTATGCACACGACACATGTTAACTAATATAATTTAAATACTAAATAAAAACTAATGTAATTGAAATTGATGGGTTTCAATGACAACCCGACGGGATGTCTGACTTATTGTGTAAGGGCGAGCAATATGCTCCCTTACGGTCTTGGTTCCCAAACCCGGAAACATCATTTTCCACACCTAAGGAAGACTCTTCGGCTTCCCGTATGGTGATTCGGATTCCTGTACCTGAGGAAGACTTTTTGGCTTTTCGAGTGGTGAATCGGATTCCCGAGTGGGTGAATCAGTTCCCATTCTCGAGGAAGGCCCATTGGCTTCCACTGGTGGGTCGATTTCCCACACCCGAGGAAGGCTTCTCGGTTCCCATGTGGGTGGGTGACCCGGTCGAGCTCGCACAGCCAGCCCAACACCAACTACCACCCCCCGTCGCTCAACAACCAACCAAAACACACAAAAAAGTTTACCTTCTCGGTGTGGTGCTGTTCGACCTCAGTTCGGCTCTGAGGATGGTTTCTTCTCGACCACCCCACGGCTTCCTTACTCGCTTGGGATTTAGATGACGATTTTCACGCCTAAAAACTGGTTAGTGTAAAATAGAAAAAGATTGATGGAAAATCGGGGAAGAAAGATGAAAAAGACAAAACCTTTTACTTTGTTTGCGTCGGTCTCTACTGTCACACGACATCTCAGCTCGATTTCTCTTTCTTCTTCTTCCTTTCGACTTCAGCCACCACTCTCTTACCTCCACCACTCTTTTCTTTTTTCCTTCCTTTGTGGCGGCCATTCATGGCTCCCCCTTCACTCTCTTGCTCGGCTACTCTTCTCCTCATCTCCCTTCTTCTTCTCCGGCATCTCTTTCCTTTCCTCTCTTTCTCTTTTCCTTTCTGCATAGCTCTTATGTTTACTTTGGGAAATTTGCATATTTTTCTTAATTACAACAATCTTTAATGTGGTTTCCTCGATTAATTCAGGATAATTAATATCTTGTCTCCAATCTCTTCCCAATATATAGAAGATCTACAGAGTCTGCCATAAAGTACTTCATACAAAGCTGCACTAATGCTGATTGATAATTGTATTATAGGCAAATTCGATTAATGGTAGGTGATCGTTCCAATTTCCTCCCATCTCTAGTACACAAGCCTTAAGCATGTCTTCTAATGTCTGAATGATTTTTTCCGTTTGGCCATCTGTTTGTGGGTGGAATGTCGTACTAAAAGATAATGTGGTGCCTAGACCCTATTGAAGACTCGTCCAAAATCTAAAGGTGAAACGAGCATTTTGATCTAATACTACTAACACCGGAATGCCATGAAGTTTAATAACTTCCTTAATATATAACTTAGCAAGTTTGTCTAAAAGTTCTGTAGCTTTCATTGGTAGAAAATGGGCTGACTTTGTTAATCTATCCACTATCACCCAAATAGTATCATGGTTCAACCTGGTTTTAGACAAACCCATCACAAAGTCCATAGTGATGTGTTCCCACTTCCATTTTAGGATTGGTAGGGGTCGGAGTAATCCTCCTGGCTTTTGATGTTCAACCTTGATCTTCTAACAGGTTGCACATTTACTAACAAATTTAAAGATGTCTTTCTTCATTCTATTTCAACAATATCGAGGTCATAAATTCTGATACATTTTAGTGATGCTTGGGTGTATGCTAAATCAGAAATTATGTGTTTTCTCTAAGATAAGTCTCTTCAAGTTAGGGTCATTAGGAATGCGCAATCTTCCTCTAAATCGAAGCATCCTGTCATCATGAACTCTGAAGTTAGGTCTTAAACCCAGTTCAACATTTTTCCTCAAGGTTCCTATAACAGAGTCAGTTTCTTGAGCATCTTTAACTTTCTAAATCAATACTGGCTTGATTCTCAAGCTGGATATATACATTCCCCGTTTCTGAGCACCTCATTGTAATTTTTGTAAGGTCTCTAGAGTCTTCAATTCAGAAGCTATTAGTTTTGTGATCTTACCGGAGGTGTTACGACTCGGTGCATCAGCCACCACATTTCTTTTCCCTGGATGGTAGGATATCTTACAATCGTAGCTCTTATGAAGATCCATCTATCTACACTGGTGTATGTTCAGTTCTCTCTGCATAAAGAGATAATTAAGACTGTTATAATCAGTATAAATCTCAAACATCTCTCCATACAGATAATGACGCAAAATCTTAAGAGCATGTACAATTGCAGCTAATTTCAAGTCATGAGTTGGATAATTTCGTTCATGGTTCTTCAATTGTCTTGACACATATGCGATGACTCTACAATGTTACATTAAAACACATCCTAACCCTAACCTGATGCGTCAGTGTACATTGTATAACCCCCTGATCCATTTGGTATATTTAATACTAAAGCTGTCACAAGTTGATTTTTAAGTTCTCTTAAACTATTCTCACAGTCTGTAGTCCATTCAGATTTAGTATCTTTCTTAGTAAGCTAGGTAAGAAGGGTTGCAATCTTAGAAAATCCCTTCATGAATCGGCGATAGTACACAGCCATACCCAGAAATTTACGAACACTTTTCATAATGATGGGATGTTCTAATCCCATAATAGGCTCAATCTTTGCCAGATCCACAGATACTCCGTCCTTAGAAATCAAGTGACTTAAAAAGACAATCTGTTCAAGTAAGAATGCACATTTACTCCGTTTTGCATGTAATTTCTCTTTCCTAAGGGTTTTCAGAACTCGTCTCGAATGTTCTGCATGTTCTTCTCGACTCTTTGAATAAATCAATATATCATCAATAAATACAATAACGAACTGATCTAGCTAGGGCTCAAATATTTTATTCATCATATCCAAAAATACTGACGGGGCATTTGTCAATCCAAAAAGTAAGACTAAGAACTCATAATGGCCATATCTAGTTCTAAAAACAATCTTTGGAATATCTTCAGGTTTAATTTTTACTTTATGGTAACCGGATCGTAAATCAATTTTGAAAAAGACTTAGGCCCCTTGCAATTGATAAAAAAGATCATCAATCCTTGGAAAGTATATTTGTTCTTGATGATGACCCGGTTGAGTTCTCTATAATCAATGCACATTCGTTTAGTTCCATCTTTCTTCTTGGTGAATATCACAGGAGCACCCCAAGGAGAGACACTAGGGCAAATAAATATTTTTTCTCAAAGTTTTGTTAATTTTTTCTTTAACTCTTCAATTTCAACCCTTACTAGTCTATAAGGAGCAACAGAGATAGGTTAAGTGCCTGGTTGTAGATCAATAGAGAATTCTAGTTTGTGGTCTTGGGGTAACCCTGGAAGTTCGTCAGAAAAAATATCTGGATATTCTTGAACTACCAACACATCATAAAAACCAATCTCTTTGTTTTTATTACCTTGGACAACGTCTGGATTCTTTTCAGCATCTGATGCAGTAAGGGTATACACTCGTCCCCGTTTTGGAGCTTCCGTCTATTCCTTCATAAGTGGGCAATTGTGAATCAAATGTTGTTGGCTACCACATTTGAAACAAGATCGAGTGACATGATGGTGCGGCTGGTTGCCATGATTCTTCCCACAAGTACGGTAGACTGACGCCTTACCAGGTGCTGATGGTGGTCTAGGAGATATTTTTGTTATTATTCTAGGCCTTTTATCTTGTGAGCCAAACACTGGAGTCGGCCTTTTTGGAGGTACAAAAGGTCTAGAACTGCCTGCTCTTAAGGATGAATCCCTTAGTCTGTTTTTTACTATCTCTGCTTTGGTCAAGACTTCATCATAAGTACTCAGTTTTAAAACTGCAAGAGAATCTTGAATTTCTGGGTGTAGCCCCCACTGGAACTTCCTTGACATCTATCCTTCATCAGTCATAATTGCCAGAGTAAAACGAGTTAATTCAGTGAATCTTCGATCATACTTAACTAATGACAAGTTTTCCTGAGTTAGCTGCATAAATTCTAACTCCTACTGATGTCGAAGTCATGCAAAAAAATATTCGGCATTGAACGCCCCCAGAAACCGTTCCCAGGTGATGGGAACAGGTAAAGTGGTCTGTCTAAATTCCCACCAATTGTCAGCTTCACCTACAAATAGGTATGTTACAAGAATTACTTTTTGCTCAGTAGTCAACCCCAAAACTTAGAATGCCTTTTCAACTGCCTTTAACCATCCCTCAGCTTCAATAAAATTCTTTATACCATCAAAGGTAGGAGGATTAAGTCTCATAAACCTTCTATGACAATCTAGATCCATAACGGATGGTTTTGGATTATGTGGAGCTAGTACTAGGGGAGGACTAGGTAACCCTTCTCCACCTTCTCTAGGTTGATTGACAAGCTTTTCTACTATGTGATACAACCGATCAATATTTTCTTGTAACGATATATAATTGGGATGTGGCCCCAATAGAGGTTGTCTACGTCTCATTTTACAACCCTATATCTAGAAAGAATGGATTATAACATTCTAATATAATGTTTCCTACTCTTCAATATCCCAAAAGTTGTAAGAAATCACATTTAAACTCTAAAACCTCATGCAGAAGGGATGATTCTAGGAATGTGGATTTTGATACCAACTGTAACACCCCAAAACTCGATAATGCAGCACGATTCATACTCATGCCATTTTTATTTATTTATGCTTTTACCCCCATTTTTCTTATATGTTTTCATTTAGGTCCTTGAAGCTAATAAAAATTCCTAAATTTTTAAAATTCCTTTCATTTAGACACTAATCACAATTTAATTATTTATTTTACATACTCTTTGATTTTATTTAGGGTCTGGATATTATAATTATCCTCGAAATATAATCAGGGTAAAATTTAATGAGTTTCACCAACTTAATAAGTATTTTCGTTCTTTCAACCCAGATAAGATTTTATGCAAAATGTGACATCTCAAGTGCTAATTAAAGTAAATGGGTGTTAGATACAAATTCAGAATAATGAGTGCATGATAAAATTTACGCAGCAGAACAAACTCATTACAAATCCCTTATAAATATATATGAGTTCCAATACATACATATACTGAGGCCAGAAGTAGCTGTAAAATACAAAACAAAACATAAAGGCCATTTCTTTTACTATGCTATTGGACTCATCAGAGTGTAAGAACAATTATGCACTTAGACATTATGGAAAACTATTTATTTGTTAAGAAAACGATATGTTAATACAGAAAATCAAACATACATCATGCTAAACAATAGAGAAAATCAAATAAATCATGAAATACTTAGATTTGTGTGTCATGCTTCATGAAGTTGTTATGAATTCTATCTCTAAGGGCATATACATATTTCTAACTATCTGAGTGGAATGACCATATCAGATACAGTTATGGCAATTTGCTTAGGCCCATTTCTGGCTAGCCAAACTATGGTACGATCTATGACCACGACTGTACCAGTCGTAGTGGCCCTAACAGATATATAGAGTCACAATATTACGGGTGATTCCCATAGATAATGCGATACCACTCTCGTTAGAGGGTACACCGTTGTCCATTGGGAGCAGTCCTCTTATGTCTTTCCAGACAAGATAGAGGAGGGAGAAACAGATACCCCGAAGGGCAAGGGGAACAGATACCCCTCAGAGATAAAAAACCTAACAAGACATTTGATGCAATATGCATATCAATACAAATACACTTCAGACCATACATGCTACATTCCACTTTTCTCTTTTTCTTTTCTTTTATACTTTTTATTTTTACCGATTACAGATTATATTTATTAACTGAGAATTCATCAAGTGTCTACAATTCATATAGCATGCATGAAAACAAGAACAATTAAACTCATTTGAACGCAGAGGCATACAAAATAGGCAAAATAACAATCATATTAAATTAGTTTATCTAAAAATACTCCTTAAGATGTCGAAAAAAATAGTAGATTTCTTACTGAAACCTTGATATTTTTTCCTTCACTGTTCTCCTTTCTTTCTCTTCTTCTCTCACTAGACTATGATCTCTCTCTCTCTCTGAACCTTTGAAAAATGGATGAATGGAAGTGTGGAGAGGAAGGGAAGGAGGAATCCAATTTATAGATTTTTGAAACCGTTGGATTCGCATTAAGCAGCAAAATCCAGTGAAGAAGGAGGCAAAAATGATGCTCGACATGAAAAACGAGGGAGGAAGGCCTCTTCAACTAGCAGCGGTGACGCATTGCCCAAGGTGGTAGCGGCTGGCACACTGCAGGCAAGCCTGCAGGCACACAGGCCTCCTGGTGCGCGCTGGGCGCTATGAGTGCAGGCCTTTTGCGCGTAGGCCCCAAGCGCTCAGGGCTTATCTGTGCAGGAGGTGATGCGCAAACGGGACGTGCATGCGTACGGAGGGGAAGTGCGTGCTTTCTGCACGTCTTGTGGGCACTGTGCGCACATACGCGTGCACACACGCGTGTACACATTGCCTAGCACCCGCGCGGCCAACCAAACTCCTCGTGGGATTTTCTTCCCAATTCGTCGTTTTCTGATTTTTTTCTCAATTTTTCATATTTAATTTAAATGAGTTAAAATAAAATTAAATAAATAAAAAAGTCAACAAAAATTACTAATTACAATAAATATTGAGCAGCGTAAATTAATTAAGTTTAACGTGTCAAAGTCCCAGATAAAGGGTTTCAAAATCATTTTAGCATAATGATGGGCGGGGTGTTATACAAAGCATATAGTATGAGACAAATATAATAGTAATGTTTCAATGCAAAATTCATTTATTATTTCACCATTTTTAAATGTTTCTTATCCGATTTATGAATTTCATTCAAATATCATTTACAATCTTCGAATGTATATCCACATACTCTAGAAAGAACATACGTATTACTCGAATATGCATCATAACCTCAAAATATACACCACATACACATGAAAGAACGCATATACACTTGAAAAGTCATTTTTAAGGTTTTCATCGCGCGATGCCGTTTATGTCATCACCGAGGAGAGGTGAAATTGATCCCTCCATCACATGGATAATACATGCACACAAAATCTCACAATGACCACAACAGTTATGTTTGTTAGGTGACCCACACTCACAAATATCTATCTACGTCTAGACTAAGTTTCAAACTCTATCCATGTGTAGGTTCACTATGCCAGCTGAATTTCAACCACACACACACTCTCCTCCTCGATTCAAACTAAACAAGAAGGCATTCAGGGTCCATACCTTATTTACTCACATACTTTCATTTTAATTCTTATCTACTTGCCTCTTATTCTATTTTCCCTTAATTTTATTTAAATTGATCGTTTCACAACCATAATTATTCTTTGTTATTTTTATTCATTTACTTATGTTATTTTATTTTATTTTCCAATATTCCACTTAATTAGTGATTTCTTTTAGGTTTACATTTTTTTCATCACAATCCAAGTATTTCTCAGTCATTGGGTTTGTTTTCTGGTTTCATTTCCTCATAATTTCCAATAGCTTAGGTTCATTTGTCATAGGTTCAATTCTGTTCTCAATTGATAATTGGGTCAGTATCTGTTCTAATTTTTAAAATACACACGAAATTAATACAATACATGTAAATTTTTAAAATCCTATTATAGGTTCAGAATACAAAATACTTACAACTCCTTTACGCAACAATCTTTTCGGATTCACTTGAACGTTCTAATTCACTGTACACATGACACATGTTAACTAATATAGCTTAAATACTAAATAAAAACTAATTTAATCGAAATCGATGAGTTTTAATGATAACCCGATGAGATGCCCGGCTTATCGCGTAAGGGCGAGCAATCTACTCCTTTAAGATCCCAGTTCCCAAACCCATAAACATCATTTTTCGTAGCCAAGGAAGACTATTCGGCTTCCCTTATGGTGAATTGAATTCCCGTACCTGAGGAAGACTCTTTAGCTTCCCGAATGGTGATCAGATTCTTGAGTGGGTGAATCTGGTTCCCATTCTTAAGAAAGGCCCCTCTGCTTCCACTGGTGGGTCAATTTTCCACACCCAATGAAGGCTCCTCGGTTCCTGTATGGGTGGGCGACCCAACTGAGCTCGCGTGGTTAGCCCGACACCAATCACCACTCCTTGTCACTCAAAAAAAACCAAAACACACAAAAAAGTTTATCTTCCTAGCGTGGTGCGGTTCGGCCTCCTTTCGGCTCTGAGGATGGTTTCCTCTCAACCACACCACGGCTCCCTTTCTTGCTTGAGATTTGGATAATGATTTTCATGCCTAAAAAATGGTTAGTGTAAAATAAAAAAAGATTGAAGGAAAATAGGGGAAAAAAGATGAAAAAGATAAAACCTTTTACCTAGTTTGCTTCGGTCTCTGCTATCACACAGCGTCTCGGCCCGATTTCTCTTCCTTCTTCTTCCTCTCAGCTTCGGCTTTCACCACTCTCCCGCCTCCACCACTTTTTTCTTTTTTTTTCCCTTGCGGCGGTCGTTCTCCGCTCCCCCTTAATTCTCCCACTTGGCTACTCTTCTCCTCATCTCATTTCTTCTTCTTTGACCTCCCTCTTCCTTTCCTTTCTTTCTCTATTCCTCTTGGCTCCCCCACTTGACAGATATCTTCTCTTTTGTCTCACCCGATCGGCTCCTCTCTCATCCTCTCTCTCTTTTTCAGCTTCTCTCCCAAATGAAAAAACCCTAATCTTTTTCCCTTTTATACCCGTTCTCCTTGGGCCGTTGGATCTTGCAAGGCTCGATCTAGGCCGTTTAACTTGAATAGAATCCCACCCGTTGGATCCCTCAGAAAGTTTGATCAGGACCATCTATCTCCTTATTTCTTTTTGCCCCCTTCTAGTTCTATTTAATTACGCTTTTATTGCCCCTTTTCTTACCTATTTTCATTTAGGTCATTGAAATTAATAAAAATCCCCAAATTTTTAAAATTTCTTCCATTTAGACCTTAATCTCAATATAATTATTTATTTTACATACTCTTTTATTTTAGTTAAGGTCTGGATGTTACAAATATAAATGGTTTTTCCTATTTTGGTACAGGTCAAAGGGATAAAAGTCAAATCTTGAAAAAGTAGCCCAACAAAAGCATATTTTGTGCAGAAGTTATCATCAATTATGGTATAAGGCTTGGGCAAGGCTTATAACCTTAGCAAGGGCAACAGGTCTCAGTTCACAAGCCTCAGGCAAGGCTTGCATTCTTTCGGTAGTAGAAAGCACTGGTCCATGCGTAGATAACCCTTGGGTAAAACTAATGCCCTGGCAACCATAGGAAGTACCAAGTCATACACGGATAAGCCTTGGTCAAGGCTTAGACTCTGGTATATATTTGATAACTCAGCACATTTTTAAATTTAAAAAGAAGATCTCATTGCAACTGGGAGGCAAAAAATAAAAATCAAGAAGATAATTTTGGAAAGTAGGAAGAAAGCTGAAATCACCGTGAAAAATCTTATCTTCACAAAGGGATACCTTGATTCTCGTGGCCTTTAAATAGAAAAAGAAATAGAGAAGAACGCACGCCACTGAGGACAGCAGCACGCTTTTGTTTTCCATATCATTCTTTCTTTTTGTAAACACTGAAAATAATCTTCTGTGTATTTAGCTCATCATGAGTAGCTGATTAAATATCCTTTCCCATTAAAGATTTAGCTGAAGTTCCAGTTTTATATTGCAAGATATATAATTGTTTTACTTTTTTTCTTGTTTAAGCTTCATTATTTACATGTATCTCTGCACATATTATTATTGTTGTCTGTTAAACATTTAAATAGGGCTCGTTAGATGTGCGATGTGGCAGCATATTGTCATTTGAAAACTCCCGAATCCGTAATTGTTAGGGTTGTTTCGATTATTAGTGGCAAATAAGTTTTTATACTAAGGGAATCTGCAATCTAGTATGAATGGATCATGTAGTTGAATTCATTAACTAGAATTAGGTCCTTCTAACACTCAAGGCTGTTGGTAGATTAAATTCTAGGATCGTTTCCAAGATTTTTTATTAACGAAAATTAACTAACGAATGTTTCTTGGTTGATTTTGTATTAAGGACTGATTGATTGTGAGAATGTTTTCGATAACTAGAACTAGTTTACTGAGGTTTAGAAGAATCAACTATTGCATTTATTATCAATTTTATAACTAGAACCTAACTATTCTTTAACCGGAGTCAATTTCATATCTAAATGTAGCTTTAATTATTTTTTAATAGCACTTTATGTTTTGGTTAAGTCTTGTAGATTAATTTACTTCCCTACACTGATTTAGAACAAAACCCCCCAGCTTTTACTTTTTATTCCCTGGTCATAAAAGAAAAATAGTTTTCAATTTCCTGATGATTTGACCCTATTTACCACTACTACAAATTCAGCTCGTTGATGGAATAGGAAATATTTTTGGTGGATTTGACACCCATCAGCTTAGAAGATGATAAAAGTAAAAATCTTGAGTGAAAACACAAGAGAAGTGATAAATATGTTCAAGAGCAAAACACATACATAGTGTTGTGAGGAATTTTCTTTACTAACATTTTTTTTGCAGGTTTTGCATCATGTCAAATTCTGAAAGTGGGAAGCATGAGATAACCATGAATGACATAGATTTTATGTTAGAAACAATGCAAAGGTAGTTTGAAAAGCATAATAGGGATATAGACAACATGAAAGGTGATATAAATAGCCTTCAAGGCCGACAATGTGGCCCTAATCAAAAGAGGCTGAATAGGGGAAGAGGTAATATGTTAAATGATGACAAGATAAAAAGGGAAGTAGATAAAGATAGGGAAGAGGCAATGATATAAAGAAGACCCAAAAGGAGGGACAACAACATTAATTCTATCAAAATGAAGATTCCTTATTTTCAAGATAGAAATGATGTTGAAACTTATCTAAAATGGGAGCGAAAAGTGGAGCTGATATTTGAATATCATAACTATTCCAACGAGAAAAATGTGAAGTTAGCAGCCGTTAAATGTACTAATTATGCTTTGGTTTGGTGGAATCAATTGCTCAACTCTAGGAGACATAATGGGGATGCACCCATCACCATCTGGACTCAAACAAAAGTTATCATGAGGAAAAGATTTGTCCCATCATTTTATTATAAAGAGCTCCATCATAAATTGCATAAGCTCACTCAAGGGTCTAAATCAGTTGAAAATTATCTCAAAAAAATGGAGATAGTCATGATTTGACTAAATATCGAGGAGGATAGAGAAGCTACCATGACATGGTTTCTAAGTGACTTGAATAGAGAAATTGTTGATATAGTTTAATTACATCACAATGTCTAGTTAGAGGAGGTTATTTATATAGTCATGAAAGTAGAAAAACAATTAAAAAGTAAGGGGGTAGCAAGGTCATATTCTGGTTCTAATAGTAATTGGAATTCAAATTGGGCTAAGAAAGAGGAGAATATTAAGAAGAAGAGCTTTGGTTCCAATGAGAAGAGCTTTAGTTCCACGGAGAAAGGTATACATTTTAACAAAGGCAAATATAAAGGTACCTCATAATCTATTAAAGGTACTTCTGAATCCACATCTACTAATATATAAAGAAATATTAAATGTTTCAGATGTTTGGGAGTGGGGCATATTGTTTTTCAATTTCCAAATAAGAAGGTAATGTTTATTAGGGATAATGGAGATGTTGAGTATAAATCTAAATTTGATTGTTATAATATGCCACCTTTAGAAGATTGTGACGATGAGGTTAAATATGTTGTCTGTGGAGAATCATTGGTTATTAGGCGAGCTCTTAATATGCAAGTTAAGGAGGAAAGTTTAAAACCAAGGAAAAATCTATTCCATACACGATGCCTCGTAAATGGAAAGGTTTATGTCATGATCATTGATGGAGGAAGTTGTTCAAAGGTGTTTTGGTGGAGAAATTAGGTCTGAAATGTGAAAAGCACCCAAGACTCTACAAGCTACAATTGTTCAATAATTGTGGAGATGTGAAGGTGATTAAGTAGATTGTAGTTCTAATTCTCCATTAGGAGATATATTAATGAAGTATTATGTGATGTACTACCCATACATAGTCACTTATTATTAGGGCGACCTTGGTAGTTTGATAGAAGAGCCACATGTGATGGGTACACAAAGATTTCACACTTGCACCATTATCTCCTTCATAAATATATAAGGATCAAATAAAGATGATATAAGTTTCTAATGGGGATTTAGGTAGTGAGAGAAGCAAAAGAAATGAGGGAAAAGAGGTTGGAAAAGAAAAGAAATAAAGTAAAAACCCATTGGTGAGTGATTGCACTAGGGAGAAAAAGAAAGAGAAAATGTAAGAGAGAAAAATATAATAAAAGAAGAAAAGAGTAAAAAAAAAATCGTTTTTTATTCAAATGAGAGGGAATTAATGAGTGCTTATGCAAAAAAAAGAGCTTTAATAATGCTTAAATTTAGAGAGGTTTATTTCTCTAAAACTAATCTTAATCCAAATCTACCTAGTATGTTTGTACAGGAGTTTAAAGATGTGTTTCCTGATTAAATGCTAATTGAGCATCAAATTGATTTCATTCCTGGTTCTATAATTCCTAATAGACCAACACATAAGAGTAATCTAGAGGAAATAAAAGAACTTCGAAGGTAAGTGGATGAACTCTTGGCAAAAGAGTATGTAAAGGAAAACATAAGTCCATGTGCAGTTCCTATGTTGCTAGTGCCTAAGGAAGATGGATTAAGGAGGATATGTGTTGATTTTCGTGTAGTCAATGCAATCATTATAAAGTATCATCATCCTATTCTTAGATTAGATGACATGTTAGATGAATTGCATAATGTATGCATTTTTATAAAGATTGATATGAAAAGTGGATATCACCAAATTCACATGAAATTAGGTGATGAATGGAAGATTGTATTCAAAACTAAATATGGTTTTTATGAGTGGATGATTATGCCATTTGGTTTGACTAATGCACCTAGTTCATTCATGAGGTTAATGAATCATGTCTTGCGTGAATTTCTTAGGAAGCTTGTTATGGTTTATTTTGATAATATTCTGATTTATAGCAAGTCTTTGGATGATCATCTTGTGCATACTAGAACTGTTCTAGAAGTTCTAAAAAATGAGAAATTGTTTACTAACTTATAGAAGTGTACTTTTTCCATTGATCAAGTTGAATTTTTAGAGTTTGTTATTAGTGCAAAAGGGAGTTGGGGTTGATTGTGACAAAGTTAAAGCAATACAAGAATAGCCAAAATTTAGGAGTGCGTTTAACGTAAGGAGATTTCATGGGTTGGCTAGTTTTTATAGGAGATTTGTGAAAGATTTCTCAATTATTACTGCTCCTTTAACTACAGTAATTAAAAAGAATATTGGATTTAAATGGGGAGAGGAACAAGAGCATGCGTTCAAAACTTTAAAACATAAATTGTGCTTTACATTTATTCTTTGTTTACCAAATTTTTCTAAAACTTTAAAATTGAGTGTGATAATTCTGGTATATGTATTGGACTTGTTTTGATGCAGGATAAACATCTAATTATGTACTTCAATGAAAAGTTAAATAGAACACCATTACTATTCTACTTATAACAAGAAGTTAAATGCTTTAGTTCGTGTATTGCAAGTGTGATAGCATTACCAACTTTTAAAAGAATTTGTGATTCCTATTGATCATGAGTCCCTTAAACACTTATAGGGAGAAGGGAAGCTGAATAAAAGGCATGGAAAATTGATAGAATTATTGAGACTTTTCCCTATCTGATTTGTTACAAGCAATGTAAAGATAATGTGGTGGCATATGCATTATCTAGAAGGATGCTTTAATTTCAACACTTAATTCTAAATTGTTTAGATTTGAGCAACTAAAAAATATATGATGTAGAACCCGGGATCAACAATGGAATCCAAGATTCTGCATTTACATCAACAACTAGAAACTCAAAATGCTAAGTAAACACTTCCTACTTGGCCCGCACTTAACAGGAGAGTAAAAACCAAGATAAGTGGGAAAGAAATAAGGAACTAGAATTGAAAAGATGCCATGAGATTTATCTCGATAAGTGATTCCAATTTGTAGCACAATAAGTCGGTCAAAGACTCACTCACTCACTCTTACAAACTTGGAGGCTTAAAATAAAAATACCTTAATATTATTAATAAGTTGAAAATTCTAAATGAATTAAAACTCTAAATTGAAGGCCTATTTCTCATGTAGGCCATGTGAATAATAAGGAGAAAAATAATCTCTTAATTAATTGTAGAAATTACATAAGAAATTAAATCTAAACTATAATAAAAAATTAGCAAAAATTAAGAAGATTAAAAATAAAATAGGATATATATATGATTTCCATATGAGGAAAGTTTTTTGAATAGGAAATATCTTAATAAATTGTGGTTGATTTAGGAGAAGAAATTCTACCAATATACTTTCCTCTTTTTCAAGTATTTTTCTTTTTCGCAAGATTTGACATTTAAGGAGTTTTTATCTTTTTCAAAATAGCTTGCAATTTAGGAGCAATTTTTCCTTTTAACTGATCTTTAGTTATGAAGATTTCCCACATGATTAGGAAATAAAATCTCGTGAGAATTTTTTTTTTCATGTCTTACAGAATTTTTATGTTTTCTTACTTATTTCTCTCTTACATTTGTGGTGAATGGTATATACTATTATATCCTTGGGGTAATGGCCTTGTTGTATTCTTTCATTGGGCTTTTTTAATGGGTCCAAGCCCATCTTCCTCATTGATCCATGCTTGGATAGAAAGTTAAAAGGCTTGTTGTAATCTTTTAGCTCTTCCCCATGTAATGGGCCCACTTGGCATTGATATATCATTTCTGCCAACTTGATCCATATCTATGCTCATATACCCTCCATCTTCAAAAAGATTCATCCTTGAATATGGACCTACATCAAAAAGGAAAATGTAAGAAATATTAGATGTAGCAGACACATCATACTCACCTGGGAGATCAATTTTTTAGGCATTGTTATTAATACACTTTAGGACTTGAAAATGTCCGTTTCCTTGGTTTCCTTGGTGGTCAAACTTAGATTTTTGTTGATTGGGAAATCTTTCCTTTCATATGTGAACCTATACCCAATTTTCAGGTTGGAAAACTACTTGTTTCCTTCCTTTATTGGCCTGTCATGCATAGGATTCATTCTTTTTCTAGATATGCTGTCTGGCTTTCTCGTGTATGTCTTTAACAAGTTCTGCTCTCCTCTGACCATCGATGTCCTAAATTTCCTGTAATGGTAAAGGGCTGAGGTCCAACAGAGTTAAAGGATTAAAACCATAAACAATCTCAAAAGATAAAACCCTTATAAATGTATGAATGCTCCTATTATATGCAAATTATACCATAGGTAAACAATCCTCCCATTTTTTTCAAATTTCAGCCAACTATAAGTCTCAATAAGAATCATAAGGTCCTATTAATTATCTCAGTATGACCATAAGTCTGGGGGTGATATGCAATAGAGAATAACAACTTAGTTCTTAATTTATCCCACAGAAATCTTCAAAAGTGACTAAGGAATTTCACATTCCTATCACTAACAATTGTCTTAGGAATGCCATGAAGTCTCACGACATTGCTGAAAAACAAGTTTACGATATGTGTCGCATCATCAGTCTTATGACATATAATGAAGTGTATCATCTTACTAAATCTATCTACGACAACAAATATATTATCATTACCTCACTTTAGATATATCTATCTAAGGTGTTGTAGGCACATGTAAAGATGTGTATAATCTATCATGTAAATCCCTAAATTTGGCATATTTACATCCAACATACTTACTATAAATGCGTTCAACATTGTTTCTCATATTAGGCCAATAAAAATGCTCATTCAATATATTTAGAGTTTTAGCTACTCTAAAGTGCCCCATCAATCCCCCACTATGAGCCTCATACACTAGTAATTCTCTAAGTGAACAGTTAGGCACACATAACTTACCATTCCTAAGGAGAAAATCATTATGCCTATAAAAGTTATGGAATGCAAAATATTCACATTTATGATAAACAGTTGAAAAATTATTATCATTACTATATGTCTCTTTAATATGTTTAAATCCTAACAATTTAGAGCTAAGTGTAGAAATCAAAGCATATCTGCAAGATAATACATTAGCAACAATATTATCCTTATCTTACTTATACTTGATCACATAGGGGAAAGATTCTATGAACTCGACCCACTTACCGTGATAACAGTTGAGTTTATCTTGACCCTTCAGATGTTTTAGGGATTCATGGTTTGTGCAAATCACGAATTCTTTTAGTAATAAATAGTACTGTTATAGCTCTAATGCTCTCACAAAGGTGTATAACTCCTTATCGTAGGTTGAGTAATTTAAGGGTGCGCCACTAAGTTTCTCACTAAAATAAGCCACGGGATGCCCTTCCTACATCAGAACTGCTCTTATGACGATACCTGAAGCATCACATTCAAGCTCAAAAGTTTTGTTAAAGTCAGGTGAAGTTAAAATAAGTGCAGAACATAATTTGTCTTTCAATAAAGTAAAAGTATGCTCTTATTTTTCAGTCCATACAAATTTTACATTTTTCTTTACCAGTTCATTCAATGGTGCTGCTATGGAATTAAAATCCCTAATAAACTTGTAGTAGAAACTCACCAAACCATAAAAACTCCTTACATCACTGGCTGATTTCAGAGTGGGCCATTCTCTAATTATTTTCACTGTGTCCTCATCTACCTCAATGCCCTGCGCACTAACTATAAATTCTAAAAAAAATTATTTTTCCACTGCAAAAGGTACACTTCTTGGCATTGGTGTACAACTATTCTTTCTTAAGTATCTAAAGGGCAGATTTGATATATTGAAGGTGATCCTCTAAAGATTTGTTGTAAATCAAGATGTCATCAAAGTAAACTGCCATAAATTTACTTATAAAAAATCGTAGAACATGGTTCATAAGTCTCATGAAGGTGTGAGGGGCATTTAATAACCTAGAAGGCATTAATAACCACCCATACAACTAATGGATTTTGAATCCACCAAAAATAAATTCTTAATTAATCAATAAAATAATATTGTAGTAGTTGTAAGAAGGGTCGAATCCATAGAGAATTGGAAACTAATTTTCTTCTTTAACCAACGAATAAAAAGTAAACAAAAAGGGGGTTTTTATATATTCAACATCAATGCATAATATGAAATAGGAAATAAGTGAAGTAATATAAACTGAACTTTTACCTACAAGTTAAAAACTAAATCAATTATAAGAAGGATTCCTAGTTGATGAAATAGTTAGCTCCAATAATATAGTTGATCATAGATGCAAGGATTCGTTTGATCCAAAATATGACAAATCAGTTATAGTTTTCGAAAAGTTCCAAAAACCAATCATTCCTTATTTATAAACAAATTGAGAAATGTTCGTTAGTTGTTTCTTCACTGTCAAGCAGTCCTAGGAATATTCATAGGATTTAACTTGTCAATGAGCTTGAGAACTACAAGAATTTGATTCAAGTTGTCGAATTCATCGGCATAAATCGGTCAACCAAATTGTTTACCTCCTCAATGCAAAATATGAAATAGGAAATAAGCAAAGTAATATAAACTGAACTATTACTTACAAGTTAGAAACTAAATCAATTATAAGAAGGATTATTAGTTGATGAAATAGCTAAGCTCCAACAATATAGTTGATCATGGATGTAACGATTCGTTTGATCCAAAATATGAAAAATTAGTTATAGTTTTCGAAAACCAATAATTCCTTATTCATAAACAAACTAAGAAATGTTCGTTAGTTATTTCTTCACTGCCTTACAGTCCTAGGAATATTCATAAGATTTAACTTGTCAACAGCCTTGAGAACTACAAGAATCTGATTCAAGTTGTTGAATTCATCTGCATGAATCGGTCAACCAAATTGCTTACCTCTTCAGTGCGACAGTGATTGATACTTAGGTATCAGAACTACTCAAATAATTATGGATTTGAGTGGTTTGGCTAGCTGTTTGCTGCCTGTCCAAAGTTCAACGAGCCATATTCAGACAAGTTCAAGACTGCAAATGTGTATAAGTGCAATAAATAAATAAATACCAAAATTTAAATAAAACATAAATTAAACTAATTCTATATCACAAATATATCACTGGAGTTCACTAAATCTCAACTAAGAAAAGAAAGGAAGTTAGCCATTCATGGTGGTATTTAATACAAAACGAGTTCTTGAAGATTAAAGAGAAGAAAAGAGATGAAAGGAGATGAAAAGAGGGTGTAGAATATTCAGTGGCTAATGTGAGCAGCGTCAGAAAGAATATGGAACATGAACTTGTTTGGTAGCCGCCTTTTTTATAAAAAAGAGCTAAGGTTTTCTTCTTTTGTTGATTATAATTATTTTTCTTGATTTTTGGCTTATCCCAAGCTTTGCAAAATATTTTTTCCTTGATTTTCCCAAATCTTGGCTGAAATGATATATTTTTCCACATTTAAAAAGCACACATTTTAATTTAAATCTATTGTTGTGAGTGATTCGTAGCCTTGCCTTAGGCTAAGTTGTTTGTTTGCTAGAGCCAAGCCTTCCCAAGGCTTATTTCTAGGCTAATGACTCTTTTCATGAACTCTTCCTCTTTTCATGTTGTTTTTCCTCTTTTTGTCCTTATATCCTATCCTGTAATAAAACATAGAAAATAGCTTGAATTAAATAGCATACCATCAAGTTTAACAACCTAAAAGTGAGCGGTAATGATTCGTTTTAAGTATTATCAACAACCCATACTTGATTTTAAAGGTAGTTTTCCACTCATCTCCAGGTTTCATCCTAATCTAGTGGTATCCACTCTTAAGATATATCTTAGTGAAAATAATAAATCCACTCAATTCATCCAACATATCATTTAACTTAGGGATAGGGTGTCTATACCTTACCATAATATTATTGATGGCTAGATAATCCGCACACATTCTCCAAGAGCCATCCTTCTTAAGCACAAGTAACATTGGAACTACGCATGACAAGGGAGGGTATTAGGAGGATCGAATCAACTCATATAACTCACTCAACGTATGCAATACCAAAACTATAACTACCTAGATAAACCCATCCCTTTAATTG
Organism: Carica papaya; assembly: GCF_054855325.1. Lineage (NCBI taxonomy): Eukaryota > Viridiplantae > Streptophyta > Magnoliopsida > Brassicales > Caricaceae > Carica > Carica papaya. Next base: position 9,671,535 of record NC_142313.1, on the reverse strand, counting down.
AATCTATAATCCTAAAAGGAATGCAAAAATAAATATTAGGAAAAATAAATAAAGAAAAAAAAAATGTCACAGACTTACCAACAAGTTGATCCCTATTCTTTGGCTCAACAAAACTTCTGAAGACTCCTATTTCTCGAATAACTTGAAGAAGTTAATTTAGCAAAAATGTTTAAAGAAGAAAAGCCTAAGCTTTCAAGAATTCTCTTAAAATGGATTATAATTGGTGTGTTTACAACTTATGGGTAAAGACCTTATTATAACATTTTTTGAGCAATCTAGATGAGTACAAACTCTTAAGATAATTTAATAAAATTATACCCTAGATAAAATTCTATCTAAATTTAGGATAATTATATGATAAAATAGTTATTCAATCTCAAATAAATTAATTAAATAATTCTAAGAGATATACTTATAATAAAATAATAATTAAAATATTATAATATTTATCCCATGTGAATTCCATGTAAAACACATGTGGAAATTAATTTAGACATGCGAAATTTTAATTTAAAACATTGATAATTTAAAAAATGGGTCCTAAAATATTTTTTTTAAAAATTAAAAATAGAAAATTATTAATTACTTTAAAATTAGGGAGGGCCGGGTTTGGGGAAACTTGATCGAATTGGGCCAACTAGCCACGACAAGTCATGCAAGGCAGATTCGCGAGTTGGGCTGTGGGCCCATTGGGGCGGCTGGACTGGATTGGGGAAACTTGATCGAATTGGGCCAACTAGCCCGCACAGGTCATGTAAGGCAGATCCGCGGGTTGGGCCATGGGCCCATTGGGCCGGCTGACTGGATTGGTTCTTAGCCTGACGCTTAGGACGCGCGCATTCGACCCTATGGGCTTGCACGCGCGCAGTTGATTTCGCGTGCGAGGCCCTATGGACCACTTGGTCTGTGCAGGTGAGGCTGGTGCCCGACCTAAACCTGCATGCATGCAGGACTTACAGCAAATTTGCACGTAGTGCGCATATGGGCCATCTTCCTTAAGAGTGGGCTACCAATGGGTGCAGCATCCTTGGGTCGTGGTCCATCTTGGCCATAAGGCCTTGAGGCCTTCTCGAGTTGGGCCCAAAGCTTGGACTTCCTTTTGGTTCTTCAAGCCCATTAATCTTATTTAGGCTTTAGGCCTTTTAGCTTGGAAAAAATTGGCCTATCTCTTCGAATAATCCCAATTAGAAAAGTGTTCAGGCATGAAATTACTTTCTTATTCTAGGCATCCCTCATTAATGCAAGATTATGTCTTTCGAACTAATTTTGGGCTGTCTAGGATCACATCAGTTTAAAAGCTCAAACTTTCTCTTACATGTCCCTTACCTAACAACTCTTCCACTTGCCGCTGAAGTTCCTTTATCTCTTTAGGACTACTTCGATACGCTAGGCGACTAGAAATTGAAGCTCTAGGGATAAAGTTAATCTAATGTTCAATCCCTCATAGTGGTGGTAAACCATCCGTAATCTCCTTCAGGAACACATCTTTATATTTCTATGAAAGAGAAAAAACATAACTAGGCAAAGAAGTATCAAGGTCAGAAAAATTTAGATAGGCTTCCTTATATTGAAGTATAATTAAATTCTCATAGATCACTCTCTTCACTTCTCTCCCCCTTATATATAAACACTCTTTTCTTTTTTGTCACTCTCACTTTCTCTCATTAGGCCTTTTTTATTTTTCTTTTAGGCCTCTTTTACACTCAGTGGGCTTTCTTTATTATTTTTTTCAGCCTGTTTTCTCTTAATGGGTCATTCTTTTTCTTTTTCAGCCTCTTTTCTTTCCTTTTCTTTTTCTTTTTCTGAATATTCTTCAAAAGATTTTTTATTTTGATTTGATCAACATAGAACTCCTTTAGGGATAGAGGTGTCAAAATATGTTTCACACCATCTAGACATAAAGAGTATTGATTCTTGAACCCATCATGATGTACCTGTCTATCATACTACCATGGTTGTCCCAGTAGAATATGACTTACATGCATGAAAATGATATCATAGCATACCTCATCTTTATACTTGTCTATGTAGAAGGGACTCTTGACTTCAGTGTACCTTGACTTCTCCATACTCACTAAGCCAAGGTAATCTATAAGGGTTAAGGTGTTTAGTACAAGATAACCCTAATTTGTCAACTAGTAAAGTATTTGCAATATTAGCACAATTGTCCCTGTTTATGATTAGACTACATACCTTCTTATTCACATGGCATCTAATGTGGAAGATATTCTATCTTTGATCATTATTTGTCTCTTTAGATTGTAGTTTAAAGCTCTCCAAACAACCAATATCTTACCATGCATTGAGATTACTAAATTTTCTTCACAATCATCTAGTGATATTCTACTATCATCATCATTGTTGTATTCACTAGTAGTCTCTATCTCACCATCGTCTCGCAATAATATGATATTTTTGTTGGGGCATTATGACACGATGTGTCCAACTCCAAAGCACCTAAAACACTTAATAGAACTTGATCTTTGAGTAATAGTAGGTGGTTTAAGGTTACTTTTAAATTCAATAGAGTTTGGCATGTCCCTCCTTTCTTCAAATCTCTTTTTTTATTCCTTTTTGGGCCATCTGAAGCTAAATTAAGGGGTAGATTGAGAAATACCTCTAGAGGAACCTCTATACTTTAGATGTTTTTTAATCTTCATAGCTATGTGTACCATCTCATCAAGATCTATCTAGTGATGCAGTACCACAGCATTGACAATCTCCCTATTCAGACCAATAAAAAATCTAGCCATGGTAGCTTCTGGACTCTCATAAACTCTAGCCTTGATCATTGTCATCTCCATCTCCTTGTGGTAATCTTCCATCGAGAGAGATCCCTGGGTCAATCTATGAAGCTTCTGGTGCAATTCTCTATCATAATAAGCTGGAAGAAACCACTTTCCCATAATAAACTTTATCTCTTTCTAAGTGGATACAGGTTGGTCTTCATCTCTTCTCTTGAGGGTGGTCACTTGATCCCACCAAACAAGTATATAATCTGTGAAATCGATTGCTATTAGCTTTACTTTCTTCACTTCACTATAGTTATGGTAGTCAAATATCAACTCTAGCTTCTGTTCCCACTCGAGGTAGGTCTCTACATCATTCCTTCCTCTAAACGGGGGTATCTGCATCTTAATGGATCTGATGTCATCATCTTCCCTTTAGACTTCTCTTTTACTGACTTCACTATTGTCTCCATGGAACTCATCATCATCCTGGCAGTGTCAGCGTTCGGGATGAATATGTTTCCTTCCTCTAATTCTCTAATCCATCCTTGTTGTTATACGTCAAATGGCTAGGCTTCGTCTGTTGTATATGTCATCCATCCTAACCTCCATTTGTTCTTCCAAGGTCATAGGTGAGTTAGTTTCACTAGATTGTGACATATATGTAAAACGATGTTAATGAAAAAAGAAATCAATCCCTTATAATCACTCATGTTTGCCTCTCATGTCTTCTTCTGTCAAGTTAAGTGTCGTAATTTGAAAATCCTTTCTAAGAACATGAGGCAGAGCAAGTGAGTTTTATAGCTGAGCAACGCATACCACCATATAATCCATACTCTAACACATATAATCTTGGGATGAAAAGTCATCCAAATTTTTCATAGAGAAATTGGTAGAATGTGGCAGGGCCTCACCTAGGATTTTAACTTCAAGAAAAGTTTCCCTCAAAGATATGATCATAAATATTCAAAAGAACATAACAGGGTTTGCAATAAAAATTGAAGCAACAGTACATAACCAACAATTAGTGTTGTAAAACTAACAAGCTTCAATCAAGAAATTGGAGATCCAGATGGGTTAGTTAATGTTGCTATCACCCCTCTCTTATAAGGTGTGTCCGGAGCACATTTATATATGATCAAATAACAAAATTTAACTTTTCATTAATACATAGAGTACGCAAAAGTATTACATCCCTTGAATAATGTACATAAGATACCATACAATACGAAGCTCTAAAATTTTTTTTCTTACAATATAAAGTACAAACTACTAACCTGATCTCTAACTTCTCAACTTCTCTTTCGTATCATATACTATTCTATAGTAGGATCTTCATTATTTGAAAATGATAGGGGAGTGATACACTATCCTAGTAAGTACACACAACTAATACATGCAATATATACAACTTTCATACACATGAAAATATATATATATATCTTATACACTTTCTCAAAAACATATTCACTTTCACTAAAACATATGCACAAAACTGAAATCAGAATCATGATTCAGAAAAGACATTGCTACATTGTATGATGAGCTACACTGTCACATGTGCCAGATCACTCAACAGGTATATTGTGTCATATTGTACAATGAGTTATATATCCTAGAATTAGAGAACATAAGCACTTCACTGCATTGTACAATGAGGTCCACTTAATCATTGTTATGGAGGGCCATTCACATCTTTCTACTGCCATGCATGCATAGGTGCACACTTAACACTTAACACTTCCCCACACACTCGAAAACTAGATGATTATGTATGGGTTTGCACTTATCACTTTTCCAGTACACCTGTAAATGGAATGGTTATGTAGGGGCACACTGAAGCTTAGCATCACGTAGGTGCTTTTGGAATGGCTCGCCTCAATAATGAGTGATGCACTCTTATTAAAATCATTTTTTTCATAACACATGAGCACAATGACGCTTAAAACACAATAGTACTTTCACAAAACACTTGTACTTTATATATAAAAATACATATAAAATACTAATAAACATACTTGAAAACTACATAGACCATGCAATCAAAATATCCTCTCACCTTAGGTCCGATGCAATCAACTTAAGCTCTCTTTATTTTAGCGGAGTCTCCCTTTATATTTTTCTCAATCTTTTTTAGTCACTCCAGTAGAGTCTCCTTTTATAAATACTTTAATTTTATCTTTTCATTCGGGCAAAGTCTCCCCATATATTTCTTCAAATTCCTACTCAAAATTTTGATAGCATCTGCCTTTAGAATTGTCATCATTTAACACTAAAAAATGTTCTTATTATAGGTAAATTAATTTCCATGAAAATAAACTCAAAACTACATACCTCAAAAAACACACTACTTTAACTCCGGCAGAGTCCAAGCTTAATTTTTAAGATTTTTCTCTCAAAAATCTAGAAGAGTTCTAAGATGCTTTCAAGCAATATCTAACCTCAAAAACGTCCCTCACATTACTAAAAAATCATCCTCAAAATTTCAAGACAAATGAAATTCAAATGGAGAAGAAAACTTACCTTAACTTTGTGGGTTCTCCCATGATTGGCCGTGAGTTTTCACTTTCTTTTCCTCTTTTTTGGTTTTCTTCTTTTATTCTTCTTTCCTTTCTCTTCTTCTCATAATTTAGCGGAGTTTCCTCAAGAAAAAAGTCCCAAATTCCTTTAATTTCCCTCATCTTTCTTGAGTATGCAACATTTTCCTCTTTTTTTTCTTCTCTCTCTCTTTTTTCTCTCTCTCTAACTTTACTCTCCTTCACTTTAGAATCCCTTTCCTTTCTTCTCGAACCCTTATTTATAGGGGAGGGACGTCCATGCAAGTTGATAAGCATGGGAGAGGTGGCAAAACATGATTGGCCACTTAAACCTCTTAAAGTTTCATCCTTATCTTTATCCTTATCTCTTCCTTTCCTTGGCCTTTAAGTAATTCTAGAGTATTCTAATATAATACAGACTCCTGCCACATCTTATCCACCTTTCAGGAGCCTTTAAGCCAAAATTGAGCTCAAATTTTGATATGTTGTAAGTTGCCTTAGGTCCACCTAAACCCATAAGGCCCAAAACTGCACTCCATACACATGCCTTCACTTCAAAAAGCCATAACCCCCATTATTCTTATTATTTTCCGTTCTATTTTACCTTTACTTTCTTTTTGTTGTTTTTTCTACTTATAAACCACGTTTTGGCTCAAAACAACCACATTTGGCCAATCTAAGGTCCACCTAAAGCTCAAAAGGTCTAAGCCATGCACAAAGCTAGGCCCATGCATATACCCTTACTTCACAACTCTATAACATATTTAATTCTTAATATTTGTTGGAAAATGTATACTTCCCATGTTCTTCAAGCAAGAAGCTATCACATGGGTTTGGTTTGGGTTTCTTATTAATCCATTTGGCCCATTTATGGCCCAACTAATCCTAAAAGGCCAAAATTACCCTTCATTTGCATGCCTCATAGGTTTGACCTCATATCTCACAAATTTGCTTCTATGGACATTTTTAATTTTTTAAAACACTTCTTATTTGATGTCTTGGCTAGTTTTAGCCACAACTGAGCCTCTAATTTCAAGTATTTAGTGTCGAGACATAAATTAAGCTAAAAGGGTCAAATTAGAGCTTTCTCGGGAACTATTGCACTAAAGCTTTAGGTTCTTGCATTTTTCTCTCAATTTTTCTTCTATAAAAGTCTTTTTTTTCTTATAACTTTCTTTCCCCATATGTTATCTAATTTTTTTTCAAATCTGATTCCCAAATTCCATCAATCTTGGGCCCAGGAAGTGTTTCAAGCACTAAAGGTCACTCGGTGTTACTCAGGGGATTTTTCTCCCTTATCAAGAGATTTTTCTCCTGATTCTTAATCCATTTACTCACTCATGTTCCTCTTGAAGCCTCTTCTTAGCTTCTATGATGTTTTTTAGAATGGAGAAATGTTTTTGAGCCTAGATAACTCAGTTTCTTTTATTGGGGCAAAAACTCTTCTTAAGGAATTTCGACTACCACAATCTCATAGTTTTTGCTCCATTTGACTCGAAGCTTAGTCCTTAACCTTATGATATCTCCCTTCATACATATACACACTTAATCAATCATACCAAACACAAGAGTTTAAACTGGAAAAAATTTGGGCTATTATAATTAACAAGCATGATCAATGCAAGAGTTTAAGGTACCTAGCCAAGTAACACAGAGAAAAATCTAAAAGAATATATTAAAGCAATTACTTTGAGGAGTGGGAAATAGTTGGTAGATACAAGAAAACAACTACAGAGGAAAAAGTAGAGAAAGAGAAGGAAGAAAAAGAAGAGAAGAATAAATAAGTAGTGGTGAAGCACTATGTGCCACCCATTCCATTTTTACAGTAGCTCAAAATGCATAATGAAGATAAGAATTTTCTTAAATTTCTTGATATATTTAAAAAAATTTACATTAATACTCCTTTTGCAAGGGTTATTATTCAAATGACAAGTTATGCGAAGTTTCTTAAAGAGGTTATAGAAAATAAGAGGAGTTTAGAAGACCATGAGAATGTTATGCTTACTGAGGAATTCAGTTTCATCATTCAGAATAAGCTATCACCTAAAATAAAAGATCTAAGGAGTTTTACTGTAGCTTCTAGTATTGGAAATTTTTTATTTTAATAAAGCTCTTTATGATCTTGGTACTAGTATTAACTTATGCCTTATTCTATGTTCAAAAAAGTAGGTGTTAGTGAGGTGAAGCCCACAACAGTGTCTTTGAATTAGCAGATAGATCAGTAAGATACTCTTTGGGAATAGTAGAAGATGTGCTAATAAAGGTGGAGAAATTAATGTTCCCTATCGACTTTATAGTCTTATACATGGAAGTTGATAGAGAATTTCCACTCATACTTGGAAGACCCTTCCTTGTAATGGGTAAAGAATTAATCGATGTATGTGATGGTAAGTTATCGTTACGAGTTGGGGATAAACATGTAACTTTTAATATTTTTAATACTTCAAAATTCCCATTAAACAGGATCCTTCACCATCACTAAGGTGTTCCCTTATGGAACTGTTGAGCTTCAAGGAAAACAACAAGAGTTAAAGGTTAATGGTAAACATGTGAAGTTGTATTTGGGAGGAGATTTCAAGAAGTTAAAATTAGCCTAATCTCTCACTTGAACCATCAACTACAAAGTCAAACTAACAACTATAAATAAAGTGCTGATTGGGAGACAACCCAATACAGATTGTATCAGATAGATAAGTGAAATTTTTTTTTTTTAATTTGATAGAATCCTAGATTTTTATTATTTATGTTTATTTTGTTTATTTAATTTTTTTTTCTTGCACCTCTCCCTCTTACTTTATAATTATTTCACTAATCTTGTGGATTCTTAATTGAGGTCAAGCTAATATGTTTTTCAATATTAATGATATTTGTTTTGTTTTAAAATAACTCTCAGAGTAAAATTTTAGTGATCACTTTTGGAGCAGACCATGAGGGCACTATGCAAGGGGAGTATTTCACTTCTTCACCATTTTCTTTTTATTTCTTGGGCATAATATTTTTATAAACAGTGAGGATACTGTTTATAGTAACTTTAGGGGTATTGGATATTTGGAGTTTAAATTGACATTTTTTTTTTAAGTTTTATCTTTTTTTTATACACTAAGGGTTAAACTTTTCACCACAAGTAGTCAATGAAGCATGGTGGAATTAATATTTTATCCTGACTAAGATTGTGGTTACTTTGAAAGAAAATATGATATATTTGAAAATAATAATAATATTAATTAGCGATTATTTTCCTTAACTTAATTGATTTAAGGATAATTATATAGGAACCTTATTGAATTTAATTGGGTGGGTCACCCATGATGGGACCTGACCCGGTTGGATTAGTGCCACTTAAAATTTGAAACTAAAAGATTGTGGTTAGTTATCACATCCAAAAGAAAGGGAAAGTTACCCACTTAGTATTCTATAAGAAAGAAAAAAGAATAGAAGAAAAAAAGGGACACAAATATAGAGAAAAAACTCACATACACACACACTCTCCCTCTTTCTCTCAAAAATGTATGCTTTTGTGAAGAAGAAGGGATTTTTTTTGGTTGATTTTCTTCAAAAGTTTGGATTTTTACAAGAGATATTTATGCTGTGAACATTTACATATAGTTTGTTATGTATTAATGTGATTGTATGTGTTGCTATGCATATTGATCTCTATTCCTACATGATGTGTTGTTTTCTCCAAAATTTTGTCGAAATTTAATTTTTGTGTTGTTTTACTTAAACTTAGTTTTAGTTTTAACTTCAAACCTAGTGGTGTCAGCTTGTATTTAAGAACAAACTATTATGAATATGGTTATTTTCTAGATGGTTTTATTGTTTTGGATGTTGATATAGTTCTTATGATATTAGTTTTTCCTTATTTACATCTTTTAATAGTGTTGGAATTGATGTAAATATTTGACATGCTAGACTTGGTCACATTGGTCAACAACAAATGAATAGATTAACCAAAGAAGGCTTACTAGGAAATCTAGAAAAAATAGAATTGTCTACTTGTGAGCATTACCTAAATGGAAAAATAGCAAGAAAACCATTTGAAAAAGCCGTAAGAGCAAACACTCAATTGCAACTAATTCATTATGACATATGTGGTCCAATGAATGTGAGGATGAGAGATGGTCTTATTTATTTTATCACATTTATAGATGATTATACCCAATTCGGTTATGTATATTTGATATGTCACAAATTTAAAGCTTTCAGTTGATTTCAAAAATATAAGAATTTAGTTGAGAATTAATTAGATAATAAAATAAAAGTTTTAAAAACCGATAGAGGATGAGAATATTTATCCGATCACTTCAAAGAATTTTGTGATAAAATGGGAATAGAACATCAGTTAACTATTCTAGCAACACGAAAACAGAATGGTGTTATAGAAAGAAGAAATAGAACCTTGCTTGAAATGGTTTGATCTATGATGGCACATGTAACACCCAAATTTATTATTTTTATTTTTTAATTTATTTTAATTTATATTAGAATTTTAGTTTAATTTTTCAATATTTAATTTATAAGGTTTTAATTTAATTTAATTTAATTTAATAAAAATAAAAATAATAATAATGATAAAATAGGGTAAAATTATTTTTGAGATTTAATTGAAATTGATTTTGAGAAAAATGAGTGAAAATTTAGATTTTGGAGGTGTTTTTGAAAAGAAAATCAGTAATCGGAGGTCAAAACGCAATTTGGGAAAGTTATGCCACGTCAGTAGCCACGTCAGCAGCCACGCTAGCAGTCCCAACCAACCAGAACACGCCGCGTGGCAAGGAAGCTGACGCGGGAGGCCATGCGGGACGGAGCCACGTGGGCGATCCGCGTGCACGCGATCGAACGGTCCAGATCTCACGCGTGCAGACGGTCCAGATTAAATCGTGATGGACAGCTGAGATTAAAAGGGGAATGTTATAAATAACCTCACCCACACTCGACCCCAAACCCTAGCCACCAGTACCCTCGCCGGAGAAGAAGAACCAGTCACCAGAGGAGCCGGTCGCCGCCACCCGCTGCCGCACCAGAGAGTTTTCTGACCGCCAAACGAGGTAAATTTTCTCCTCTTGGCTCATTTTTCGATGCTAAATCCGCCTATGGCTAAATTAGAGCCAAACCACCGGTCAATCGGTTGGAAACCACCGCCAAAGTCTAGCGGTGCCGCCGTGGCTTTCCTCAATTTTTGCCTCCGATGAGGCCCTTTTCGGTTCCCGTTTGATGTAATTTTTACACCACTGTGATCACCGTCCTTTTCTCTATAGGTTGACCGGAGCAAAACATCAAATCGCGACTCACACCGGAGAAGCCGCCGCACCCGAGAGCTCCGCCACCGGTAAGTCTCAGTTTTCATGATTTTTTGGCCCACCGAGGGCCCTAGGGTTGTTTTATCACAAGAACTAATGCAATTTTGGCCAAATTCAGCCAAAAACGGCTAACCCGAGGCGGATCGCCGCCGCGGGCGGCGGTACCGTCACCGGAGCCGCCGTGCCGGAATTGTGATATTGGCCGAAAATGGCCCTGGGTCTTATATGAGATTTTTTGGGACACGTACAGGTACCGGTAGTGCATTTCAGTTTCCCAGGAAAAATTCAAAGAATTTAGGGACAGCTCGTAGGCGCATTGTAGACCCGATTTCAGACCCCGAAACAAGTAAGGATTTCTCACCCTATTTTCTTATCATGGTATTAAAGTTCAGTAAATGAATAAACAGTATTTTCGTGAATTAATGGATGTGTATACTTGCTTAAGGTTGCTAATGGAGCCCGAATCTGGTGTATTTATCGGTCAGTTGTTGTTTGATCTGTTTTATAGTTTTAAATACAGTATGGTATCTGATGTGTTTATTTTATGATTTTGAATGCATAAATCACTGTTTACTTCATTATGGCTTGATTTTGTGAATCCGATGATATGTCTGCCTTGTTGGATGCTTGTTATTGGTTTGAATATTCATGATTATGTGAGAAACAGAAAATTAAGAAAAAAATAGAAAATGTATGTAAATTGATAAATGGATAACGTGGACAGCCTGACTAGATATCCTAGGAGATGGTGGACGGACCGGATCCGTAGGGAACCCTACCGAGAACGTGGTCTCTCATATCGGACGGGGTATGGAGACCTTATGTGTTTTAGCACCCATACCGGACGGGGTATGGGGACGGCCCGTTTCACCCTCATACCGGACGAGGTATTGAGGTTTATGGTTTTGGCGCCCATACCGGACGGGGTATGGGCACGGCTCTATAATCAGGTTATTAATGTTAATGGTTCACGTGTAGTGGGGACCCCCTATGGATACTAGTAGGCTGATAAAAGAGGAAATTTATTGTCTGATTATTGAAGTGCAAAAGTATAACATGTGTTATGTTACAAAATGTATATGATTTTATGATGGTTATAATGTTATTGTTTTCATATGTTATTCTCATGAATATCACCGTAGTAAGTGAACAGTAAAGGTTTTTATTACTAATAAATAAGTTTGTTATAAATTATGCTCCATTAGTCGTTTTTATTTTCTACCAACCTTTACTTCTGTGGCAGTGAGATAGCGTGATGTCTTTACTGGGCTAGTGTAGCTCATTCCTCACTTAACCATTTGAGATCAGGAAGACGTGGTTTCCGAGACCGTTCCGCAGGAAGACAGCGAGTAGAACACCTAAAGATTTTATAATTCTATTTATAGTTTTTATTTCGAGTATTTCTTTTAATTAGCTTATTCTTTCATACGTTGAATACATTCATGGTTATTGTGTAAGTGATGTTAATCAGAATTTTTATTTTACTTCCGCATTTAAAATTTTTAATACATACATATTCATTTAAATTTCTGGGGTCATTACAGCACAAGCTAATTTGTCAATTACCTTTTGGGGTGATGCATTATGATCTGCCACATATATCCTTAACCATGTATCCTCAAAATCAGTTACCACTACACCATATGAGTTATAAACTAATAGAAAACCAAACTTAAGTTTTTCAAGACCTTGGAGTTGTGCCACCTATATTCATAAATCTTTCCACAAATATGGAAAATTAGGTCCAAGAGGGAAAAAGAGTATTTTTAAAAGATATTCTGAACAATCAAAAGGATACGTGTTCATAAGCACACAAGAAAATGGTAATGTAACTGAATTTAAATCATGAGGTGTCACATTCTTATAGACTGATTTTTCTAAAAAGGGTGAGATAGGTTAAGACTTATCTCTATATGAAACTCAAGACCAAATTGTTTCCACCCCAAAGATACAAATGGACCCTATTTCAATTGAAATCCAATCACAACCAATGGTGAGCCCAAGTATGGAAGTTTGTCCCATCGGGAGTAACTTAGAAGAATCTCAAATATGTTGAAAAAATAGAAAAAGTGTTCCTCATCATCGTTTTGAGATTGAAGGGGGAATATTCTCAGTTACCCTAAAAGATAAGGAAGAGCCAAGGAATATAACGAGGCTCTCAAATGCCCTGCAAAAGAAAAATCGATGAAAGCAATTGAAGAGGAAATGGAGTCCATGAAATCTAAAAAAGTCGGGGAATTTATGGATTTGCCTAAAGGATCCAAAGACATTGGGAATAAATGGGTTCTCAAAATCAAGCAAAAAGCTTATGGCAGTTTTGAAAAATACAAAGCTCGCCTAGTCACGAAGGAATATACACAATAGGAAGGAAAAGATTATTAAAAACCTTTTCACCTGTCGTTATATTTACCTCAATCCAACTAATTCTAGTTATAATAGCACGCATGGATCTTAAATTACATCAAATAGACGTAAAAACTGCTTTTCTCAATGGAGAATTAGAAGAAAAAATCTACATGAAACAACCAATAGGTTTCATTGAAAACAACCAAGAACACAAAGTGTGTTGACTTTAAAAATTACTATATGGTGTTAAGCAATCTTCAAGATAATGGTATATTAGATTTTATAATGCGATAATGTCGCATAGCTTCATTATGATTGAAGAAGACCATTGTGTATATATTAAAATATCTAAAGAGAAATTAGTTATCTTATCATTATATGTAGATGACATACTTATAGCTAGAAATGATAAGAGGTATGTAAAAGAAATTAAAGATTGGTTGTTATCTCATTTTGAGATGAAAGATATGGGAGAGGCTGCATATATTCTTAGAGTTAAGATTTCAAGAGTCGTTCAAAGAATTTGTTCTCTTTCATAAGAGTCATATATAAAAAAAGATTATTAAAACGATTTCATATGCAAGATTCCAAACCTATTGATGCCCCTATCACAAAAGGTTAAGTTTTAAGCCAAAGGTTCTATCTTAAAACACCACAAGAAAAAGAACAAATGAGCAAAGTTCCTTACTCAAGTGCTGTTGGAAGCCTTATATATGCTATGATGTGCACAAGGTCTGACATATGTTATGTAGTTGGAATGGTAAGTAGATATCAATCAAACCCTGGTCAAACGTATTATAAAGTGGTGAAAAAAATCATATGTTATCTTAAAGGCACAGTTGATTACTCATTGTATTATCAAGGGATTGATTTACACTTGAAGGGTTATACAGATGCTGACTGGGGAAGAGATTTAGATGAGAGAAAATCTACCTCTAGATAAGCTTTCTTACTAAATGGTGGTGCCATATCATGGAGTAGTAAAAAACAATCATATATAGCCCTTTCCACAATGGAAGCTGAGTTTATAGCTTTTTCAGCTGCATTGCAAGAAGCTATTTGGTTAAAAAGGTTTATGGACCATTTGGGAGTTAATGGTATTGCTGGTAAACTAGCAATTGTGAACTGTGACAGTCAAGCAATAATAGCATATATTAAAGATCCCAAATTTCATGAAAAAATAAAATATATAGGTAGATATTAAATACAATTTCGTGAAGGATATGGTTGCAAGAAAATAAGTGAACATGAAGTACATATCAACGCAAGATATGGTAGCATATCTATTTATAAAGCCTATACTAAGAGATGTATATTACAGGTATGTTAAATCATTATGTTTGCGTCTAAATGTACTTATATTTTATATATTTCTCTACCATGTTCACTAGTTATGTTATCAATGAAAGACTTTATTTTTTCTTTTTTATTGTCTTATTTATATTTGTTGTAGAACATATATATAAGCACGTGCACATATGTTGTAAACATCTATATATTTAGAGAAAACATGTCGGACAAATATAAGATTGACCTTCTCATGTAGGTAATCGCCTTCGTTATTTAGTATGACAAAGATGAGACAAATTTAAGCTAATTATCTAGGTGGTAATTGAGAGCCAACTTAAATATTAATAATTGTTGCCACTCATTAAAGTGAAGAATTAAGTCATAATAAAATTACTAAGTTTATGACACTAAGTGAATAATTTAATAATTATTACTTTATCTATCTTATTGCCATATTAGAGTTCTGAAGAGTTAAAAAGGTATGTAAGTGAACTCGAGTAAGATATTGAGTATATTTGACTATAATATTTACAATATTTATAATAAATAAAAGACATTAGTCCATGAGAAATGACAGAATACCGTGACATGTGATTCATACCACATGTGCAACTAACTTGACCAAAGGGTAATAAAAATGAGATATTAACTTTAAGTATAAGAGGGGGTTTTCTAGGCTTTGTGTATAATGGGTACACATGTTGGGTCTTAGAGTCAAGCATTTTCGTATTTAAAGAATTAAACTGTGGCACAGTACCTTCCAAAAAAAATAAAATAGCATTATGATAAGAGAAAGTGGCAAGATAATGGGATACTAAGGCCTTAGGGTATTGTAATTGCCATTGAATATTAGTTAGAGCTCTATCTAATCGTGTTTTGATGTTTGCTCGACTAGTGAGTTTGTCAAACCATATATAGGGATGCCCTTTATAACCAAGGTCAGTTGGTGCCAATTTATCAAAACATGGTTTAAGGATAGTTAGGCCATTTCCTACAAGAAATTGTTTTAAAGTGATTAAAGATGGCATTAAAGTCTCCAATATGGAACTAGGGTAATTTTAAGATTGACCTATAATAGATTTTGAGAAGGATATGTTGAGCCATAGACCCTTTTGTAGAGCCACACTTGTTAATAAAGTGGATCTTAAATACTAATAGTAATGAGATAAGAGGAGTAATGAAGTACCTAAGAGTACAAAGAATGGTCCTGCACCATATAAAGCCTCACGCGATTATTTTTTATAGGGTGGCAAAAATATTGGGAATGTTTTAGCTAATAGCTTAAGTTTTGTGTTTACGATTCAAAGAGTTAGTTTCAGATAGAAAGAGAAGGGAGGAATGAGAGGTATTTACATGAGCCTTTAAGAATGTTGTTGTCATGGTCTCGCCAAGACCATGGCAATTAGTAGATAATATATTCATTTAGAGGTAAGGATTTAGCTCACCACCAAAGCCTTGTTATTAATATTTAAGGGAATGATTATTTAGTTGATAGATAAGATGTTTTAAGAGTAATTCAAGAGTTGAGGGGAGTGATGGCCTGGGTTTCAAAGGCCTTTTAGGAATTGATTAGGGTTAATTACTGAGAATTGGTCGAGGAAAAGCATAGAGAGGTTAAAAGGAATTGAGAGGGTTTGTTGAGTATTGAGTTGGCCTTCTTATAAGGAAGACTTGTGAGAGGAGTAGTGCATCTTAAGCTTCTTGGGCCAATGTAGGAGGAGGGCTAATAAGGGGAGAAGTAGGAAATGATGTAATAGATTGTCTGAGGGTATAAATACTTGCTTAAGTGGAAAGGGATCTAAGGAGGTGGGAATTATGATAAGAGATGTAAATGTGGAGAGACTTTATGAATGTGTAAGTTATTTAGGTGGATGGCTAGAGTAGATGAGTTGTAAGGAAGACAATGTGGACAGGTTACGTGTAATAAAGATAGGTAAGGGAGAGAGGGATGGTGATGATAAAGATGAAATGTGAGAGGATGAGGTGGCAGTATCCTATGGAGCTGGGGGATCAGTTTCAATAGGGAAATATAACGAAAATATGTATAACAAGCTATAGGGCTGAGTTGAGCCTGAAGGGTGGGAAATTAAATGGAAGAGCTCTTGCACTCCCACATATGAAGAAGTAAAAAAGGCTTGCTGTAAAACTACTCCTTTGGCCTATGCATGCCTAGGGTTTATTGGGTTATGTTCAAGCTTATTCCACGGATCAAATGGCTTAAGAAATTTACCTCGGGGAGAAAAGACGCTACTGGTTTCTATAATTGGACAGAACATAGAAGTGTGAAAAATAGATCCACATATATATCAAAATTCATAGATACATTCAAACTAGGACTGAAACTAAACACTCGTGGCTATAATAAGAAACATACCTGGTAGCCAATGAGAGTTAAAATTAAACTATTTTTAACCGAATATAATCAAACTATTAACCAAATTTCCCCATCAACTCAATATCCTTGATAGGTTCCAACAGTTGCCCTATTAAGATAGCATTGTAGTTATTCATCATATCCAATGGTGTTAGGAACGGAGGAGAAGAAAGAGAATGATGGAGAAAAATTACTCTGATTTTTCTAATTGTATTCATGGACAACAAAAGGCTATATAATGGCAAAGAGAAAAAGACAAATACAACAACTAATTAATAAAAAAGGCTATAATTAACAAACTAACTTCATCTAATCAATAATTAATCTGAATACTCCCCCTCAAGATGGAGAGTACAAATTTATTGTACCCATCTTATTCAATAAATTGTCGAACTGCATAGGATGAAGAGCTTTTGTCATTAAATCTGCAAGTTAATTGCGAGTAGATATATGCATTGTCTTCAAGGTACCATATTAAATTTTTTCTCGGACAAAATGACAGTCAAGTTCAATATGTTTTGTTCTCTAATGATACACTGAATTCGAAGCAATGTGTAAAGCTGCCTGATTATCACAATAAAGCAATGTATGACCTTGATGTTGCACCTTTAAGTCTCGTAACAAATTCAGAATCCACATTATTTCACATGTAGTATTGGCCATGGAACGATACTCGGCTTCTACAGATGACCGAGATACAACTTACTGTTTCTTTGATTTCCATGAGACTAATGAAGATCCAAGAAAAACACAATAACCAGTTAGAGATCTTCTAGTGTCAGGACATGTGCCCCAATCAGCATCAGAAAAAACCTTAATTTGAATGGTAGATGATGAAAGAAAGAAGAGACCCTGTCCAGGTGTTCTCTCTATGTACTGAAGAATCCGCAAAACAGCCTGAAGGTGACTAGTCTTGGGAGCAGCTAAGAACTGACTCAGTCTATTGATAGAATTGCATATATAAGGACGAATAATGGTCAAGTACAATAATTTTCCAATTAGTCGCTGATAACTTGTGATATCACACAGAAGTTCTCCATCATCTTTGGATATCTTAAGATTGGGTTCCATGGGAGTAGATGAGGGCTTACAACCAAGGTATCCAGTTTCAGTTAATAGATCCAAAGCATATTTTCTTTTATATAAGGTAATTTCTGTGTCATTTCTTACAATTTCAAGTCCAAGAAAATATCGAAGAGTTCCCAAATCTTTCATCTTAAATTTTTGTTTTAGTGCAACTTTGAGTTCTTCGATGGCATGATTATCATTACTAGTAATAATAATATCATCAACATATACCAAGAATGCTAAAAAAACATTACCCTGATGTTTGACAAACAAGGAGTGGTCAAATTGTGACTAATGGAAACCTTCTTGAAGTAATACTTGTGAGAACTTGTGAAACCATTGTCGGGAAGCCTGTCTCAACCCATAGATTGACTTGTGTAGCCGGCAAACATGTTGATGTGGAAAAGTCTCCCCCTCTCAAGGAGAATAGCCTGGAGGAATATTCATATAAACTTCTTCATGAAGGTCACCATGAAGAAAAGCATTGGTGACGTCTAACTGAGTCAGACTCCAACCATGAATAGTAGCCAGTGAAAGCAAAATTTTTACAGTAACCAATTTTGCAACTGGAGAGAAAGTGTCAATGAAATCAATGCCAAATTGTTGTGTGTAGCCCTTAGCAACCAGACGGGCTTTGTGTCTCTCTACGGTCCCATCGGCTTGATATTTAACTTTATAAACCCACTTACAATCAACAGATTTCTTCCCAGGTGGAAGAGAAACAACAGACCGAGTATTATTATTCTCCAAAGCACGTAGCTCCACATTTATAGCGGTCCTCCAAACATTAGACTGGACAGCCTCAGAGAAGGTAGTAGGCTCAGTGTGGGAGGAAATGGCAAAAATAAAGTTGTGATATTGAGGTGTAAGCTTTGTATAAGTAAGGAAGGAGGAAATGGGGTAAAGTGCATGTGTATCTGTATGATAGTAGTGATAGTCAGACAAATAAGAAGGTGGTCGTGTAACACGCAGAGGTCGAGGTGGTGGGTTTTGGGACGAGTCATGCAGTGAGTGGGTAGGTGAATCAAGAGAAACTGGTGAGTGTGTAGGTGTATGGAGAGGAAGAGGTAAAACATGGTCATGAAAAAGGTTATTGCGAATGGGACTAGGTGAGTGGGATGAAAGAAATGGAAAGATATGTTCATAAAAAATGACGTTTCGAGAGATGATGATTTGATTGCTC
Organism: Carica papaya; assembly: GCF_054855325.1. Lineage (NCBI taxonomy): Eukaryota > Viridiplantae > Streptophyta > Magnoliopsida > Brassicales > Caricaceae > Carica > Carica papaya. Next base: position 9,652,708 of record NC_142313.1, on the reverse strand, counting down.
TCGATATCAAGAAGTTTATATCCTTTATAACCCGAAGGGTAACCGAGGAAGACACAAGCTCTAGAACGAGGTGAAAATTTATGGTGATGACTATCGAAAATGGAGCAATAGCATAGACAACCAAAGGTACGCAAATGATCATAAGATGGTTTTTTGTGAGTTAATAGTTCAAATGGAGTTTTGTTAAATAATAAGGGGGACGGTGTACGGTTGATCAAGTAAACAGCAGTCAAGACGCAATCGCCCTAATAGACAATAAGGACATGGGACTGAAATAGTAAGACACGTGCCACATTTAAAATGTGTTGATGTTTACACTCGACAACTGAGTTTTGTTGAGGAGTCTCAACACAGAAATGATAAGAAACAATGCCTTTTGACTTGAAAAATAAATCAAAACTCAACTCATGCGCATTGTCAGATCTCATAGATTTAATAGAAATTTTATATTGTGTAAGGATGAAAGTATAAAAGTCAGGAAAAATAGTAAGAACATCCGACTTTTGACAAAGAAGATACACCCAAATAGTGCGAGTGCAATCATCAACAATGGTGAGAAAGTATTTGTATCCCTCGATAGTAGGTGTAGAAAAAGGACCCCAAATGTCAATATGGATTAAATCAAATAGATAAGCAGATAATTTATTGTGAGAAACAAAAGACAATTTACGTTGTTTAACCAAATGACAAATTTTGTAATGAGAAATATTCGAAATCTATAGATCTTTATTAATGTACTGAAGTTTTTCATAGGAAGGATGATCCATTCTAAACTGCCATAGGCTACTTTTAGAATTAGTGAAAACAGAATTAACAGCGGAAAAATGAAAATGCCTAGTAATTAAGTAGTAAAGGTTGCCAATGCATCTACCATTCTCAATCAACAAGTCCCAAGTGTGGTCCTGTATGACACAAGAATGAAGAGAAAAATTAACCATACAGTTGTGGGTGGTGGTCAAAATGCTGACACTGACAAGGTTAAAGGAAAAATGAGGGACAAATAAGACATCGTGTAGGGTTAGGGTGTCGGTGAGGAACACATTTCCAAGTTGAGTGACTAGCACTGAACTACCATTTGGTAAAGTAATTGGGATGGGTTCAACATGCTTAAGGGTAGTGAAGAGGGTTGGTGTGCAATATATGTGATGTGTGGCTCTAGAGTCAATAATCCAGCATTTAGAGGTAAGTGTGTGTGTGAAACTGGAAAGGCAGAAGGTTATGGGTGATATACCTGCTGCGTGAAGGCCAGAAGTGGTGTTATTGGTGGGAGGAGAGAAATTGTCCGGCGAGATAGCAGAGTGCGGTTGGTGGAGCCATGCACTTAGGTGGGAAATAATATTCTGAATTTGTGATGTGCTCAGAGCATCGACCGAGGCAGCGAAATCAAGTGCCAGCAAGTAGGCAACGACGGGGCGAAGTTCAGCGTCCGTCGCACAGTTGGGTGCGTGCCCGAGGAAGAAGAAGAGTTGTTCCCTAGAAGAGCCTGTTCTTGGGCCAAGACCTGGCTGGCAGAAGAAAAGACGGGCCTGGACTCAGACCCAGATGAATTAAATGATCTAGTTCTAAGAGTGGGCCGAGACTGAGTTGAAACAGTGCGGGCTTAGGCTTGTCCTTCATTAAAAACAACATGGTTGGAGTCAGGCAAATGCATCTTGGGCTTGGGCTTGAGGCCCGGTGGATACCCATATAACCGGTAACACCTGTCCACAGTGTGGCCCCTGAGCCCACAGTGTGAACAGGTGGGTCGTCTTCGACCTTGAGCTAGGGCAACAGAAGAAGAAGACCCCGTAGCCGCCTCTGTGCATGCGTCGAAACCGATCGCACGGTACCGTTCTTCTTGCACCACCAGCGAGAAAACCTTCAAAATGGATGGCGAAGATTCCATCATCATGATTTGAGCCCTAACAGCACCGTAGGAAGGATTCAAACCCATCAAAAATATCATCACAAACTCCTGCTCTTGATAATCATTCCATGCCTTCATGTTTCCACAATGACAGGTTGGAGTTGGTTGGTAAGTTTTGAGCTCGTCCCAGGTTATTTTCATCCGCGTATAATAAGCGTTGATGCTGAGTGATCCTTGAACAAGGTTATTCATGCTCTGTTTCAGTTGGTAGATGCGCGAAGCATTGCTCTGCTGATAACGGAGTCGTAAATCGGTTCATATAGATTGTGCATTCTCATGGTATAACAAACTATCGGCTATCTCCTTTGTTATAGCATTCAACAACCAAAAAGTTACCATACTATTACAACGTGACCAAGCTCCGGCAGTGGAATCGGTGTTGCTCTGTTGATCGTAAGTTCCATCTATGAAACCCAATTTGTTTTTGGCTTTCAAAGCTATTTTGATTGCTCTCTCCCATGTGTTGTAATTGTTGCCATTGAGGATGTTGGATACCAAGACCAATCCAGGATGGTCGGCACTGTGAAGGAAGAAGGGGTTTTGGGAATCATCCGTTTGCTCTCTAGCCATTGAAGATTAAAGTTTGAAACTCAATCACTAAGCTGAAAAAAAATTTGTTTGATAAAAAAAAACACTCTGATACCATGTTAGGAACGGAGAAGAAGAAAGAGAATGATGGAGAAAAATTACTCTGAGTTTTTTGATTGTATTCATGGACAACAAAAGGCTATATACAGCTTGTACAATGGCAAAGAGAAAAAGACAAAAACGGTTACAACAACTAATTAATCAAAAATGGTATAATTAACAAACTAATTTCATCTAATCAGTAATTAATCTTAATAAATGGCAAATCCTTGACTCTAACCTACACAGTAGTAAAATCTAGGGAATCAAAACTGTGAGTAAAACAGGGTTTAAGTAGAAGTAGTTTGCCTCTAATTGACCAAGCCCCTTTATTAAGAACATAATCTTTAAAAACTGGATGGTAAAAACCAAAAAGGAATATATAACGTCTAAAAGCTTGAATTTTAGTAATAGAATTGGTTTTCTATGTACTTTGAATTTTCCTACCAGTGAATTGCCCTTTATTTTATGTGACTTTTGCATCGATCGATAATTCTAATTCTGAACAAGCTAATTGGCTTATGTGGTGGATAATAAGATCTAAATTTTTAGGAAATGACATGAGGTTAACAACTAAACAAGGAAAAGACAGAAGACTGATGAAAGCTGTCTCATTTACTGCAGAAGACTTGGTCTCTGGAGTTGTTTACTTTAAGTCCAAATTAGTTTTGCAAATAAAACTGCAGTAGAATAGCTCTTTTTTCTTAATAAATATGTCTTTATTTTTTGTAGATTTTTAGTTGTTAGTTGCTCAAATTCTTGTATAAAAGGGTGCTTCTGTCAATGAAAAAAAATTAGATTTTTGCAGTTCCCTTTCAGCCTTATAAATAAAATCTATCTTCTTTGCTCTTTATCATATTTGGTTTGTCAAACAAACATAAAACAAAAACTCAACAACAAATTGGTATTAGAGCCATATTCTTAAGGGATATATGAGATTGAGAGAGTTTAAACACTTTTCCTAAACACCAACCCTTAGCTCACTTTAAACAGAAAATTCATTTAGAAGGTTCATTCAGTCTAATTGCACCTCTAGTGTTTAATGGAACAAATTATCAAATGTGGGTTGTTAAAATAGAAGCTTATCTTGAAGCTCATGATCCTTGGGAAGCTGTAGAGTAAGAATATGAAGTTCCTGAGTTACCAATCGATCCAACTCTTGGGCAAATCAAACTTAAAAAAGAAATGAGGCTCAGAAAATCAAAAGCCAGATCAACTTTGTTTACAGATGTTTCTTTTGTTATTTTCAACAAAATAATGACAATGAGGACTGCTAAAGAGATCTGGAATTTCTTAAAGAAAGAATATGTAGGAAGTGAAAGGATAAAAGGAATGCAGGTTCTGAATTTGGTTTGAGAATTCGAAATGCAGAGGATGAAAGAGTCAGAAACTATCAAAGATTATATAGACAAACTTCTCTATATCGCCAATAAAGTAAGACTTCTTGGCACTGATTTTTTTTTTATTCTAGAATTTTTCATAAAATTCTTATAACAATCCCTGAGATATTTGAAGCTATAATTACCTCTCTAGAAAACTCAAAATATCTGTCAAAGATTACCTTGGTAGAATTGTTAAATGCTGTATAGGCTCAAGAACAAAGAAGACAAATGAGGCAAGAAGGTTGGGTGGAAGGAGCTTTTCAAGCCAAAATGCAAATCCATAAAGGTGACAAAGGTAAGAAAAAGAACAAAAAAAATAACAAAGGTGATGATAGCAACAACAACAAGAAAACTGGAGATTTTCCTACTTGCCAATATTTTAAGAAGACAAATCACTTACAAAAACAAATTGTTGGTGGAGACCTGATGTGAGATATAGGAAGTGCAATCAGTTGAGACATGTGGAGAAGATTTGTAAGAATGAGGCTCACCAACAAGAAGGAGAAGCACAAGTTGTTGATCAACAACAGGAGGAGTAATTATTTGTTATTACTTGCTTTGCTAGCAAACATGCTAGTGATTGCTGGCTCATTGATAGTGGTTGTACAAACCACATGACTAATAACAAAAGCTTGTTCAAGCATTTTAAAAAATCAAGCATCTTCAAAATTAGAATTGGTAATGGAGAATATGAATTCCAGTTGAAGGCAAGGGCATGGTTAACATTGAAGGAAATGCAGGTACAAAATTAATTTTAGATGTTCTATTTGTGCCTGAAATTGATCAAAATATACTGAGTGTTGGACAGCTTCTTGATGAGGATACTCTATAATTTTTTAAGACAAATATTGCTCAATATTTAATCACATTGGTGTGGAAATGTTCGCCATAAAAATAAAAAGAAAAAGTTTCTCATTAGACTGGACAGAAAAGGAGTCAGCTGCATTTCTTAGCACAACAAATGAAGTAGAATTATGACATAAAAGGCATGGGCATTTTCACTAAGTAGCTTTGGTGCATATGCAGAAAATGGAGATGGTGCAAGGGATGCAAAAATATGGAAAAAGAATTCTTAGTTTGTGCTTCTTGTCAATGTGGCAGGCAAAACAAGCTTCCTTTTCCCTATAATAGAGCTTGGAGAGCAAAGCAAAAGCTCCAACTTATTCATGTTAATGTTGCTGGGCCAATGAAAACATAATCCTTAAATGGGAGCAGGTATTATATTACTTTTATTGATGATTTCACAAGAATGTGTTGGGTCAATTTTTTGAAATTTAAATATGAAGTTGCAAATGTTTTTTGGAAGTACAAAAACTAGATTGAGAATTAGAGTGGTCAAAAAATTCAGGTGCTAAGATCAGATAATGACTCTGAATATAGCTCTAACAAGTTTGCTGAGTTTTATGAAGATGTAGGGATTAAACATCAGTATACTGTACCTTAAACTCCACAACAAAACGGTGTAAGTGAGAAAAAAATTAAATAATCATGGAGATGTCAAAGTGCCTGTTATTTGAGAATGATTGACCCAAGAAGTTTTAGGCAGAAGCTGTGAACACTGCAGTTTTTCTACTAAATAGACTGTCAATAAGAGCACTACACAACAAGACTCCATATGAAGCTTGACATGATCATAAACCCTCACTGCACAATTTAAAAATTTTTGGATGCTTATGTTTCATTTATGTTCCTCAGGTAAAAAGAGACAAACTTGATAGGAAGGCTGAGATTGGCATTTTTGTAGGCTACAGCAATGTTCCAAAAGCCTATAGAGTTTATCAGCCCCAAACAGGAAAGTTAATAATCAGCAGAGATATCAAATTTCTTGAAGCTGAAAAGTGGAATTTCAAAAATGAAGAAAAAAGTCAGAGTGAGCTGATTATAAAAATTCTGGTGATCTTGTTGATAAAGCACCAGTAAGAGGAACAAGATTACGTACTGACATTTACCAAAGATGCAATGTAGCCATTTTAGAATCAGCAAAATTTGAAGAAGCAAAACAAGATTAAAGATGGATGGATGCAATAAAGGAGGAGCTCATGATGATCGAGAAGAATCAAACATGGAAGTAATTGATAGACCAAGCCATAAAAAATCCATTGGTGTAAAATGGGTGTACAGGATAAAACTTAATGTAGATTGTACTATCAACAAACATAAAGCAGACTGGTGGTCAAAGGTTATGTTCAAGTATTTGATGTAAATGTTTCAGAAACCTTTACACTAGTATCAAGACTTGAGACCATCAGAATGTTACTTGCCATTGCTGCACAAAAGGGCTAAAAAATATTTCAACTTAATGTGAAATCAGCCTTTCTAAAAGGCTACTTACAGGACGAGATTTTCGTAGAACAACTAAAAGGATTTGCTGTCAAAGGAGAAGAAAACAAGTTGTATTTATTGAAAAAGGCCTTGTATGGCCTAAAACAAGCTTCAAGAGCTTGGCATAGCCAGATTGATGAGCATTTACTCAGTTTTAAATTCAAGAAAAGTCTAAGTGAATCAACTTTATATGGCAAAAACACTAACACTGATTTGATTGTAGTTTTAGTGTATGTTGATGATTTGTTTATAACAGGAAATAATACAGCAATGGTGAATCAATTCAAAGTAAAAATGATGAAGGTCTTTGAAATGACAGACCTTGGAGAAATGTCCTACTTTTTTGGTATGGAAGTGCGGCAAAATCAGCATAGGATCTTCATTGGTAAAAAAAATATGCCATAGAGATTCTAAAAAAATTCAATATAGAAGAGTGCAAACAAATGGATACACCAATGAACGAAAAGGAGAAGTTTTGTATTGCAGATGAAGCTTAAAAAGCATATGAGGGAGTCTATAGAAGTCTCATTGGTTGTTTAATGTATCTCACAACAAGACCAAATATCATGTATTTTGTGAGCCTGCTGTCCAGATTTATGCATTGTGCAAGTGAAATTCACCTCCAGGCTACCGAAAGAGTTACAAGGTAGATCAAAGATACAATTGGTTATGGTATTCAATTCACTCATTCTCAAAATTTTGTATTACAAGGTTATGCAGATAGTGCTTGGGGCGGCTGTTTTGATGGCATGAAGAGTACTTCAGGCTATTACTTTAATTTTGGTTCAGGAATTTCCTCTTAGAGTTCAAAAAAATAAGAGATTGTTGCATAATTAACTGCAAAAGCTGAGCACGTATCAGTAACTGCAGCTACAAATCAAGCTTTATGGCTTAGAAAGATCTTGGTAGACCTATACACGGAGCAAATGAAAGCTACTGAGATTTATGTTGATAATCAAGTTGCAAAATCTATATCTAACAATCAAGTTTTTCATGAGAGAACCAAGAATTTGAAGATCAAATATTATTTTCTAAGGGAAGTTCAAAAAAATGAAGAAGTACATCTTGTCTACTGCAAAACAAAAGATCAACTTACTAATATAGTAACCAATTGTCTAAAATGAAGTTTGAAATCTTGAGAAGCAGAATAGGTATCTGCAGTAAAAGATGCAAGGAAGAGTGATGAAAGCTGCCTCATTTACCGTAGAAGACTTAGTCTCTGGAGTTATTTACTTCAAGTCAAAATCAGTTTCACAAAATTAGGAATTTGTTGCAAATAAAACTGCAGTAGAATAACTCTTCTTTCTTGATAAACGTCTTTATTTTTTGCAGATTTTTAGACTATTTGATTCTCAAATTCTTGTATAAAAGGTGTTTCTGTCAATGGAAAAAATTAGATTTCTGCAGTTCCCTTTCAGCCTTATAAATAAACTCTATCATCTTTGCTCTATATCATATTTAGTTTGCCAAACAAAAACACAATAACAAAGACTAACATAAAATGGACAATAGCAGGACGTACAGGCGACAAGGACAAAATGAATTATAGATGAAAGCTTAAAGGAAACTATCGCATATTGGACCAGAAAGAGGCAAACAAAGACTGCTACAAGATGAATAGGATGGACGACAGGAATTCATGGGGAGAATCGGGATTGAAAAAAGTAACACTAGCACAAGAGAAAGAGAAGACAATAGTAGTAAACTAAAGATAGTAAAAGAGATTAGATAACTGTGGTAATACTTCTTAAAAGGAAACTAAAACTCCAAATTGAAAGAGACACTAATTAGAGAGAACACACTAATACTCATTTCTCTCGATAACCAATTATGAATGCATATATCTTATTTTACAGTTATCGTATTTTAAGGATGGCATAACATATTCATATTTTACATATATATATATATGTGGGTTTAATCATATCCATGCCTTTTATTTACGTTAATCATTTTAAGATATATACATATATATATAGATCCATATCTTATATGTGTATATATATACACATATGTTTAGCTTATTTTCGCCTTGTATCTTGTGTAGCATTATTAGTTTTATCGATCATTTTCTCTTAGTTTATATAGTTTGGAGGGATTCCAGGAATTGTTTAGTGGTGTTTGTCGTATTTTTTCATCTCAATAAAAGTTTTTACATTTCAAAACAAAAAAGGTGGCGTAATCACTATAGTAAACGAAGCCACCACAAAAAAAATATTAATTATTTCCATAATTAATTTATTATATTTATAGAATATGCATAAAAATTAATTTAATTATTTTTTGATTTAATATGATTTAATAAATATAAATATATTTAGGTGCAATTCCCTAGTAATTTATATTGTGAACTGTTAAAATAAATTTTCAGTAAAATCTTCTTTAAGTAAGAAGTTTTTATATGTTTAGTAAAAATAACTATAAAAGAATTATAAAGACAAAAGAAGGTTTTTTTCTGTCGGCGCCCGTCGTAACCCTAAGGTTTTGACACGCTGTGACTCAACTGGCTTGCTCGCAGCGGAACTGGTGGCGGATCTGGAAAAGTAGTGCGAATCTCTTCAAGCACGACAAACTTTCTTCAAAAATCACAAGGCTTCGACGTGCTGTTTCTCAACTGGCTTGATCGCGGCCTAACCATTGGCAGATCCAGAAGGCAGTGTGACTCGCATAGACTCAACAGCAGCTCGTGCTAGAACTCTTCTCACTTCCGATTTCCATCTTGCAGTCACCGCTGCAATACTTTTGACCTCTCTCGTCTAAGTCTTTCTTTGCAGCTGGTGTCTCGATCGAAAGCGAACAAGAGGGAGAACAAACCTAAGAAGGACTGGACTGCTGGTTCATGAGATGAATTCTGGGAAAGGTCAAGTGGAAAACTAAAAAAGCAAATATTAAGTTTGGTTCTCTCGATGTTTTCACTTGATATGCTTTGACAGAAAAGGGTGAGGCGCCACCTTGCCCAGATGAGAACCGCTTAATAAAAAAAGTTAAGATACAAACTGAGGAAAATCAGCTTCCAATAAAGGAGGATGAATAGATGGTTGATGGAGAAATAGTGGAAAGGGGTTATGGAATGGACGACGAGGCTATAGAATAAGACGGCCTTATGAGAAGTGAACACATGCAATCTCAGGGTCCAAAGGAGTCTCCATTACACAAGGAGACACAGCCTTTTAAAGACTCCTTTAAAGGAAAAACTCATTAAAGGTCATAATATTGATAACAACCTGAAAGACTTTGAGATATGAGAAGGAGATGTTATCTTTAACACTGACAATGGAATGCCTATGGTCAATTTTTCTGATAAGGTGCACAATTTCTTGGCACATAAAATGAAACTTACAGTCATTATGCATCTGCTGGGAAAACTTATTGGTTATAAGGCACTCTGGGTGAAACTTCATAGCTTGTGGAAGCCATCTGATAGGTTTTATCTAATTGATCTTGACAATTACTATTATGTAGACAAATTTAATTCTGGAGAGGATTACATGCATGTTCTTATGGATGGTCCTTGGGTTATCTTTGGACATTATCTCACGGTCCAACCTTAGTCCCTTAACTTCTCTACTACAAATCCTAATGTTAATTGTGTTGTAGCATGGGTGAGATTCCCTAACCTCCCTATCCATTACTACCGTAAAAGTGTTATTCGAGCTCTATCTATGTTGATAGGTAAGGTGGTTCGTCTTAATTACAATATTAAATCTACTGGAAGAGGGAAGTTTGCTAGGCTAGCGGTTGGTATTGATCTGACTAAACTGTTAATCTCCATATTCATACTAGATTGACGTCTTCAAATGGTGGAGTATGAAGGGCTTCCAGCCATTTGCTTCAATTGTGGAATTTACGGCTACCTTAAGGAACGTTGCAGAAAAAATGTTGAGGTAAAGACTGAATCGGTCACAATTAAAAACGTGATTTCAGACAATCACAAAATGGTGACTGTATTAGAGGAGAACTATGGTCCCTGGATACAGGTTCAATGCTGGGGAAGGAGAGCAGATAAAAAAGGTATTAATTTGTCAGTCCAAGGTATGGCTACTTATAAGGAAAATAATAAGAAAGGATCATGTTTTAATGTGATAGCTAATTTGAAGGATGGAGTTTTGACAGGACTAAATAGGATTGTGGATGTTAGTACTCCTAAATAGGTGCACGTTTCAATTGGAAGGCAATCTTCAAGAAAGAAAATGAAGGCGCTAGTTAAGGAAAGTAATGATAAGATTACTATGGAAACATTCTCTGGAATCATGGATCATGCCATGGATGACCATGTAACATCCAACATTATACTTGAAGGAGAGGCTAGCGGGACAAAGGAAAAAAACAGCCCACGTGGCACTAGGAGACCCCTAAATGATAAATTCCTAATTAATTAGGGTACTACTACACTAGAACCTTCAAAAAAATATAATGGTAATTATTGAAGACAAGACAGTCCAAAGTCAAGAAAATAACTTGGCTCTTTCCCCTAGACCTACGTCATTATCTCTCTTATTAAGGAATAGATTCAAGACAGCAATTAAACCAGCTGATAAACTAAGGGTCAACAAAGGTGTCAAGGTAAACAAAACCTTAAAAAAATCGTATAAACCCAATAGAGTAGGAAAAGCACCGTCAACTAATTCATTTACTACGACTAGTCTCCTTATGAATGAACTCAAAGAGCTCTCTAATGCTGACAAGAGTATTCTTTCGTGCATGGATGATGACCTACTAACTAAGGAGGTGTAATTGATTTGTCTTGTCTTTCTTTTTCTTTATAATCTTTTGGATTGTGCATTTTTAGTGTGGAATTGTCAGGGTGTAGCAAAAGTGGGTTTCAAGCATGTCCTTAAGTCTTTTGTGAAAATCTACAAACCAATTTTAGTGGCATTGTTGGAGCCTAGGATTACAGGTATGAAAGCAGAAAAAGTGATTAAGAGCCTAGGTTTCAAATACTCTCACAGAGTTGAGGTGGTCGGTTTTTCTGGAGGAATATGGCTGATGTGAGATGATCTAATTCATGTTAATATTGAGTATAATCATCAATAATTTATTCATTGTAGGATTAGCAAGTATGATGGAAGAGAAGCCTTCTTTTTATCTGTCGTATATGGTAGTCCAAATTACCAAAAGCGTAAAGACTTATGGGAGAAACTAACTCTTATTGGTTAATACCTTAATGAATGTTGGATCCTTGTAGGCGATTTTAATGCCATCTTAGAAGTGACAGATAGGGAAAGAGGGGTTTCCCAACGACCTAAAGGCTGTATCCTTTTGAACCATTTTATTAATGTTAATTCCTTACAGTAGCTTGATTATGTAGGTCTGAATTTTATGTGGCGACGTGGGACTTTATTTCAATGGTTTAATAGAGTAATTTACAACCAGAGATGGTGTAGCAAATTTTCAAAGGCCATAGTTCATCATCTCCCTAAAGTGCAATTGGATCATATGCCTATTTTAAGCATTCCTTACAATAGTCATTCCTTTAATAAAGACCCTAGACCTTTTTGTTTTCTAGCTGCATGGTTGTCCCACCCTAATTTCCCTAACTTATTTAGGAGGAGTTGGAGGAACACCTTGTCCCTTTAGGCTAATATTAAAAATTTTATTCCTTATATGCAGGATTGGAACGTGAATGTGTTTGGCCCTATCACTAGGAGGAAATGCATTCTCATGGTTAGATTTAATGGGTTGCAAAGGGCATTAAAAAAATATCATTCTGATAGTCTTCAGGAGCTAGAGCATTTTTTGAAAAAGGACTTAGATGAGGTTCTTTTATAAGAAAAAATGTTCTGGATGCAAAAATCTAGGTGTAATTGGATTTCCTTGGGGGATAAGAATACCAAATACTTTCACTCTCAAACCATCTCAAGGAGGAGAAAAAATAAAATTAATATGTTGAAAAATGGGGATAGTGTTTGGACTACGGATGGTGAGCAGCTTAAGAGGATGACATCTTCATTTTTAAAAAACTTATATACAGCAGATGAGGGACCTGTTTTGAAGTATCATGTTGAAGTATCACGTGAGGGGTACATTCTTAAAGGTTATGAATGCTATGGTAGCTAAGTTAAATGATGGGTTGACATAACAAGAAATTCATGATGCATTGTTTGATATTCACCCTATGAAAGCCCCTGGTATTGATGGTCTTCAAGTGGGCTTCTTCTGAAATTAATAGGGTATTGCGGGTGAATCTGTATATGCTATGGTCAAGGGAATTTTCCAAGGTGAGCAGTTACCTAGTGATATTAATAAGACCCTTATTATGCTCATTCCAAAAGTGGCAAAATCAGAGAGTATAAAAGAGTTTTGACCAATTAATTTATTAACAGCTTTATAGAAAATTGTTACTAAACTAATTGCTAATAGACTTAAGAGTAGTCTTATGCCTTTTTTGATTGGTCCTACTCAAGTTAGTTTTGTGGCGGGCCAGAGTATCACAGAAAATATTATTATTGCCCAAGAGGTAGTGCACTCTATGCGGGTTAAGAAAGGTAAAGACAGGTGGATGGCCATTAAGGTAGATCTTGAAAAGGCTTATGATTGGATCCGTTGGGAGTTTGTTGAGGATACGTTGAATGATGTTAGTTTCTCCCATAACTTTATTAGAGTAATTATCCATTGTATATCATCTTGCACCATGCAATTATTACAGAATGGGTGCCTCACAAATGAATTCTAGCCTACTAGAGGTATTAGGCACCTTATATCTTTGTTTTATGTATGGAGCAGTTATCCCATTGTATTAATAACTTGGTGAATAATAATATTTAGAAGCCTATACATCTTAGTAAAAATGGTATTGCCCTTTCTCATCTCTTTTTTGCAGACGACTTAGTAATTTTTAGGAAAGCCAATGATGACCAGACTTAGACTATTAAGTAAGTGCGAGTAAGACGTTTATTTTATTTTCTCACAATGTCAACCTAGGTACAACTAGTCATATTAATAACAATTTTGGTGTTCAGGTCTCAAGCAATCTTGGTAAGTATTTGGGTGTTCATTTGTCGCATGATAGGGACAATAAAGATACTTATAATTATATCATTTAGAAAATCAATCAGAAGTTGTATGGTTGGAATACTAACCTTCTTTATTTTGCAGGGCACTTATCTTTGGCTAAGTATGTTTTTATGACCATCCCAACTTATGTTATGCAAACCACGGCTTTGCCTAAAGCCTTATGTGATAAAATTGAAGCGGCAGTCAAGAATTTTGTTTGGGTCAACGTGAATGGTAACAGAAAAACTAACCTTGTTAATTGGAAGGAAATGTGCATGCCTTGTGATGTAGGAGGGGGTGGACTTTACTCGATTCGTAATCAAAATAAACCGTTCCTGATGAAATTGGGCTTCGCAATGGTTTCTAAGACTAATCTTTTATGGGTCCAGGTTCTCACTCATAAGTATAAATTGCAAGGATTGTCATGGAATTACAATGTGAGGGGCCCAACCTCTCATCTTGGGTGCAACCTAAACAATCTTTGGGTTGACCTTAAAATGGGCACTAAATGGTTTATTGGCTTAGGGAAGAAAGTCACATTTTGGGAATATTGTTGGTTAGGTGATGTTGGACCTCTTAAGTTATTAAGCTTTGCTTCTATTGACGAGTATGAGCTCCAAAAATGTGTGAGGGACTTTATTACGCCGTCTGGCCAATGGAATGGAGTGTTTTGCACCAAGTGTCGCTAACGAGCATTCTTCTCCAAATGGCGGCAGTACAACTTCCTAATGATAATAATCTTCCTAAATCTTGCTATTGGAGTATGTCAAGTTAAGGAGAATTCTCTATTAGTTCTATTTATGCTCTTATACAGAGTGATCATTGGATTCTTAGGTAATTTGACATTGGCCAGGACCCCAACGTGTACATACTTTCATTGGCTTGCTATGAAAGATAAGCTCTTGACTAATTGGGAGAGGCACCAATGGCATATGACATCTAATGCGGGTTGTATTATGTGTGGCAATACTATTGAAAATGTTGATCATGTTCTCCGTAGATGTAGTAATGCTAGGCTTATTTAGTCGAAAATCATCCCTCAAGAACCTCATCTATCTTTTTTAAGGATGCTATGAATGATTGGTTCATGATGAATCTCCAAAATAGTTGGCTTTAGTACAAGAATTTCTAGGATTGGAGAGTGATTTTTGGTCTTACTTACTAGAAAATTTGGAATCATAGGAATAATATTACTTTCCAGGGGATTGTTAGTAGGGTTGATGATCTAATTAAGGAAATTTCTTGTATGACTAATTATACTCTTATGGTTAACAATATGAATAAATTTATTTTTCTAGGTATGGCTCGAAGATCTGAAGAGCTTATTGGATGGCAAAAAACCCCCTTGGGTTGGGTTAAAGTGAATACAGATGGAGTTCATCGTGTTAACATTAATCACTCCTGCTATGATGGTCTTATCATTGATGAGAATGGAACATGCCTGGGAAGTTTTAGCAGGAAAATTGATAATGGTTTAGTGCTGTAGGCCGAGCTTATGGGGGCCTTAAATGGTCTTTAGCTTGCACGGACTGCAGGATACCACAACATTATTTTTTAGATGGATAGTTCTCTGGCTGTGCAACTACTTACCAAGGATGATTATTGTATTAATGCTCGTGTTGCTCTCGTCCGTGCTATTAGACAGTTGCTTTTGAGGGATTGGGGTGTTAAAGTTCAGTATATTTATAGTGAATGAAATAAATGTATTGACTGATTGGCGAATTTTGTCTTCTCTTTGCAGCTTGCTCTTCATCAACATGCTCATGTCCTAAGTGATCTCCAGCAACTTATCACAATCGATGTTATAGGAGTATTTTGGCCCAGAATGTCCATGAAAAACTCTTAATTTGTTTACTTTTCTAGGCTTCTGCCTCTCCTTGTAATAAAAAAATAACTATAAAAGATATTGTAAACTCAAAATGCAAAAATTGTTGTATTTAATAGATATATTTATTGATATTGAAATTTTTAAAAAAGAGTATAAAAAAAGAATAAACTAAAGCAAAAACTATTGTATTTGGTTAAAATTGTTGTAAATAGTGAAATAATATAAAATTCATTAAAAATATTTAGTTTAAATTATTAATTTTACAATAATATTAATATAAATAGAAAGATATATTATACATGATAAATACCCTTAAAATATGTATGTATGTGCCATATATATTTGTGTATACAACAATATACTATATTAATATATTTTTTAAAAAACATTATTAAACTAGTCTTTGAAATTTAACATTTGTTACAAGATATTTAGTAATGATGAAAATAATTTCTTATAATAATATTTTAATTATATAAGAACACAAATTCAAATTTATATTCATCAGTATATGTATTATTATTATATATAAATTACTTTTAAATATTCAAATAGGTGACTATATACTCTTTTACTCTTTTAATTCTTCTATTTTTTAAAAATATATGAATTAATCCATATTCATTGAATGTCGCTAATAATGTTAATATATTTGACATATGGTAGCGAGTTGCATACGTAATTATTTTTATTGAATAAATTTTTACATCAAATATTAAGTGTCATCTAACATATAAAAAATATTTTAATTTTAAATTATATTTTAATATAACAAAAATATAAAAATTAAACATTAAAAACATAAAATTATTTGACAATTGCTAGTCAATTTATCTTAGTCTCTCACTGTTTTCACATTAGAACTTAATATAATTCTTTTTATCCACAAATAAGTAGATTTTGGTAAAAGAAAATTTCTTATAAAGCACCCAATGACAATTTGGATTACTGCTTTTAGCATATTTTTTTCCGTCTAAAGAGAGTTGACAATTTTTCAACTCTGTGCCATTCTTAACAATTAGATCTGCTAATCCATTAAAAGTGTGTTAATGATTTGCCAAATTGCTGGTAAGCACAAATATTTTGAATGTAAATCCACCATATTAACTCAAATGGACATTAAGTAACCTCTACTTTTACACTAATCCTTTGATAACACTACCATAGGTTATTACAATTCAAACATACTGATCTATTTAGCATGATATCATTATATTAATTTATTTTTTATATTCTTTTTCTTTTGTTTCAAAAAATAAAATATTAAATTAATTCTTATAATATTATACAGAATATATTCCAAAAAATCACAGAGTATGACTGTTAGTAGATAAAAATTCTGAAATTATTATGGAGACAATTCAAGAACATAAAACCCAAGTGACCATTTAATAGTGATTTATTAGTTCATGAATCTACAATCTAGTTAAAAGTTAATAAGCAAAAATATATCTTTAGGGCATAAATATATATGGGTAAGTTTAATGCTAAACAAATCTTTTTTTTTTAAATGCTAAAAAAATTAAAAGATCCGCTAACGCCCATGTGTTTGCCATGTTGACACCCGGATAAATTTTGCATTCTCTACCAAATGCCAACAACACAAAATGTTGTCGTTTGAAATCAATCGAGCTTCCTGTAAATCTCTCCAGCAAAAACACTTCTGGGTCTTTCCAAATTTGGGGACCTTGTCCAATGCCCCATATATTGACATGGTATATCTTGTAATTGTTAACCTCAAACTGGGACATGACCTCTCTTGGAACTAAAATTGGAGCTGGTGGATGAAGTCTCCAGGTCTCTTTCACCACCATGTTCAGGTATTCAAGTTTTTCAATATTATCTTCCTTGACTTTTCAGTTGTTTCCTATACCATCTATAATCTCAGCTTATGTTTTCTTCATCATTCTTGGGTTCCTCATGAGCTTTGTTAATATCCATACCATGGTGATTTGCGAAGTATCAATTGCACCCACATATATTTTAGCTCAATAACAACTTTTAAGGCTGGATAAGTAATGCAAAGGGGTTGCTGGTTGGTATACGGGACTGCCAACTCTTTCAATGTACATTCTTCAACCATATGCCCTTTTTATGCTTCGGATTTGGTTGTTATGTGTTGATTACACTTTGAAGTTGTGACTTTTATTTCTTTTCTCCTCAACTTAGTTTGTTTTTTCAAGTTTCAAGTACTCTTCGATTTTCAGATCATAAAGAAATAATTTTTCACGATCAGACCTGTTCATAAAAAGAATTAAATTAATTGGCTTCAATTTTCCAACAATGATACTAAAATTTAATAGGTGTCAAATCCACGAAACATAAATTTATATTCTAACAATAAATTAAATTATAGTAGTAGTGAATATGGTCAAATCCAAAAAGAATTGAGATATAATATTCTCTTATGACAAACTGTTAAAATAAAATAAAAATAAAAAGATGAAGGTTTTTGTATTGAACTAAAAATGATCAATTAGACGATTAAAGTGAATTAGTAAAAAAAAATTAAATCAACATATTAAATGAAATAAAATCAATATAAATAAACTCCATGTAAAGAAATAATTTCAATTTCAATTCGTAAGGATCGATCATTGATGTAAAGATGACTATTACTAATTTTTAATATATCGGTTCTACTTATTAGAAACGCTCTTTATAACCAATCTTTTCTTAATTTTAAATTAATCAAGAGATATTCGTTGTTAACCCTTACTAATGAATAACCCTGGAGACACGATTAAAATTTAATTCATTAATAGCATTAAGGCTAGAAAGATCCGATTCTAACTGACAAACTCAACACATGGTTCATTAAGATTAGATTATATATTTTTCTAGCGTAAACACTAATTTATCACTGATTATCAAAATAACTTGAATAATTATGGATTCAAGAATCTTAACTGGTGATATACTATTATGCTAAATGCACAACGAGCCTTATTATAACAGATAACAAATAATAATTTTCATATGCACATAAAATATATAAACACTATAAAAAAGAAAGAACAAAGATAAAACAATTCGATCTCACAGTCTTTGAATTGAAACTTCAATTAGATCTTTAACTAGAAATTAGAGTATCTAGCTGCTTATTTTAAATATTGAACACTACTAACTGTTTAAAGCCAGTAAAGGAAATTAACAGAAAGACAAAAGCTAAGAAACGAAAAATTTGTTTGCCCTCTTCTTTCTAATCCTCTCCTATTTAAAGAACAAAAAATATAATGACTAACTCTTGTGAAGATTAAATCTTTTTCTGATTTCAATCTTATCTTTCAGCTTTCAAAAATGCGACTTTGACTTAGTATCACATCTCTAGATAAGAATAGGGTTTAAAATTGGAAAGAATTCTCATTAAAAACAATAAATATTTGTTGACGCCGCTAGGGTGCAAGCCTTGCCAAAGGGTTAATTGCGCACTGATAAATTTTTTTGTGCAAAAATCATCTGAGCTATACTATTTTTCAGAAGTTGAGTCTTATCTTTACATCTGCATTATAAATCAGCAAAATTCTTTAAGTTAGACAGTAAGTGACCTAATTATGTATTCAAATTAAATGACAAAAGTGATATTTATGCACATTATCATAAACACAATCAAATAAAATAATAGGAAGCAAAAAAATAGTTGTTAAAGAAAGAGACTTAGGATTTTGAGAATCAAAACTAATATTCATCCACAAATAAATAGATTTTGTTAAATGAAAAATTCTTGTGAAGCACCTGGGACAACTTGGATAATTACTTTTAGCATTGTTTCTTTTCCAGCCTAAAGAAAGTTGACAATTTTTAAAGTTTGTAATATGCTTAGCCATTTGATCTACTAATCCACTAAGATTGTGTTAATGATTTGTTAAATTGTTGGTAAGCCCAAATATTTTGAATGTAAATCCACCATATTAACTCAAATGGATATTAACGAAACTGTATTTCTACACTAATTCTTCAAGAGACACTACCATAGGTTTTTACAATTCAAATGTACTTTTTTTAACATAAAATTCACACATACTTACATATATGGTATATTTAGCATAATTTCATTAGATTAATACATTTCTTACATTTTTTCTTTATTCCAAAAAATAAAATATTAAATTGATTCACACAATATTAGATAGAGATGTATTCCAAAATATTCTCACCATCTTACAATTCTATAATGACATGAGTGGAAAGAAGATTCCTAAAATTACTCTGGAGATTATTCAGGAACATGAAAAACAAATGACCATTTAATAGTGATGTATAAGTTCATGAATCCACAATCTATATAGAAAGTAACAAGTGAAAATATACCTATAATCTTGTAAGCATAAATATATTTAGGAAAGGTTTAGGCTAACAATTTTTTTTTTAAGGCTAAAAAAATTAAAGTAAAAACGAAAAACTAAAATTTCGTAACATCTACCGTAATATCTAAAATTAATAGTCATGTAAAATAAAAGAAGTATGACATTTGAATTGCAATAAAACTATATCCTTTTAGTGCGAAAAAGAGAAAACCAAAATGAAACTTCAATGCAAGGAATTGAGCAAATGAAAAAGCTCATAAATTAATTCTAGGCTGCAGACCATTGAAAACAGATGTGTTTTGAAATGATCAGACATAGGCAACAGGAACAAGCACAAGATGAGTCTTCTTTTGAGCAGTGGGACTAAGAGCTTCGTCCATGTTGATATCTTCCTTGCTTAACCATTCTGGTAATTTTCAGTCAAAAAGATATAAGAGATTTGCAAAGTGTAAGCTCTACCATTGTGTTTACCATGTTGATAGCTAGACAAATTCTGCGTCCTGCACTGAATGACAACAACTTAAAGTGCTATCCTTTGAAATCAATCGAGCTTCCTGCAAAGCTCTCGGACAAAAACTCTTCTGGGTCCTTCCAAACCTTGGGACCTCATCCGATGGCCCATACGTTGACATGGATTCAGGTCTTTGGGTATATCTTGTGATCGTCAACCTCAAATCCGAACATGACCTCTTTTGGAGCTGAAATTGCAGTTGGTGGGTGAATTCTCCAGTTCTCTGTCACCACCATGTTTAGGTATTCAAGTTTTCCAACATCATCTTCGTTGACTTTTCCTTTGGTTCCTATAACTTCTATAATCTCACCTTGTACTTTCTTTATGACTCTTGAGTTCTTCATAAGATCTGTTAACACCGATACCATGGTGATTTGCTTAGTACCAATTGCACCCACATATACATCCTGACATGTGTTTATTGACTGTTAATGCAAACAACAGGGCAGAGTGTATATTCTCATGTTTTTTCACACTATAAATGGAGATTACTAATAATGTGTTTAAATTAAGGAGATGGAGTCGGAAAAAGGGTATATCTACCATGAAGATTGCTTTGATATGAGTTATGGTGAGAGTAATAAGGCTTTTTGTTGGAAATAAACTGAAAATAATTAGAGAGATATATTGAAAAAGGAATATATTATATTCATTTTGAATGGGATGCTATTATAGAACAATACATAAACTATATATAAACAGCAAAAATTTCTTATTAATTTTTCTATTTGTAATCGTTTATTTATTTTATTTGATTACTATTAAATTCTGCTATTTAATTTTATATTATTTTGTTTTAATTTTTTTAAAATTTTTAATTAATATTTTTTTAGAACTGATAATTTAATAAAATAAATTAATTCTAATAATCTTCTCCTTTTATTTATTTTCTTCGACATGCCGATCAGATTCTGATTGTGTATGAACTTTCTTTGGTCAATACTTTTGTAAAGATATCAGCCAACTACAGATCTGTTCTACAAAATCTGAGTTGTACTTCTTGGTGCTTGACTACTTCTCAAATATAATGATATTTGATAGTAATATATTTGGTTCTATCATGCGAAACTAGATTCTCACTAATCGCAATTGTTGACTTGCTGTCAAAGAATATTGTTGTTGGTTCTTCTTGCTTCTCACTAATATCTTCTAGAATCCGTTTAAACCAAACTGCTTGTGTGATAGCGCCAGCTGCTGCTATGTACTCAGCTTCAGTTGATGATAATGCTGCTACACTCTGCTTCTTTGACAACCATGAACAAAGACCAATTCTGAGTGAAAAAGCATGTCTTGATGTACTTTTCATTTTATCAACACATCTGATCCAATCACTATCTGTATAGCCGATCAATATCGAGTTTTCTACTGGTGTATACCATATATCATAATCTTTTGTACCTTTATTATATCTTAGCACTCTCTTTACAGCTGTGAAGTTTACTTGACTTAGGCTGTTAATGAATCTTGATAATAAACTAGCAGCAAACATGATATCTAGTCATGTTGAAGTCAAATATAACAAACTTCCAACTAAACTCCTGTAGGTGGTTTCATCTGTCTTCTTTGCTCCATCGTCTTTTTTTAGCTTTTCATTGGCCATTAAGCGAATTGTAATTGACTTGCAATCTTGCATATTAAATATCTTCAAAATGTTTTTTTGTATATTTGTTATGTGATAAAAATGTTTGTATCATCTTGGCATACTTCTATACCCAGAAAATAATGCACTAAGTCAAGATCATTCATCTCATATGACTCCATCGTATTTTTTTTGAATTCTCTGAGTATTATCTTATTGTTGCCTGTGTAAATTATGTTGATTTGCCTGTGTAAATTTAATTATCAACATATAATAAAACAATTAGAATATTAGTATCTCTTTTATTGAGTTAAAAATTCGTATCACTTTTGCTTTTCTGAAATTCTTTTTGCGTAAAGTACTTGTTTATCTCACTATATCATGCTCTTGGTCCTTGGTTTAGGCTGTATAACACTTTTTTTAGTTTGTATAATTTGTTCTCTCCACCTTCAACTAGAAATCCTTTTGGTTGTTCGACATAAATATTTTCGTTAAGATAACCATTCAAGAATGTTGATTTGTCATCAAGTTGATATAATCGCCATCATTTTTGAACTGCTAGAGCAATGATAGTTCTAATTATCTCTAGTTTTGCTGTAGGAGCATACATCTCATAATAGTCTATGTCATACTTTTGCTTAAAGTCTTTTGCCATGAGTCTTGCTTTATACTTCTGAACTGAGCCATTTGGATTCAATTTTGTCTAGTAAATCCATTTAACACTGATCACTGTACGATCTTTTGATCGATCTACTAGCTCCCAAGTATTATTTGTTTTATATCATGTGGATTTCATCTTCCATGGCTTTTACCCAATTTTGTTGTTCCTAAGCTTCTTCAAACCTTTATGGCTCAACCAAGGAAAAATTACATGACTAATAAATTTCTACTAGACTTCTTACTCTTCTTGAAACTAACTCTAGAGTAGTCAACTTTTCTCTAGCATTTTTATTGGAATTCGGGCTTAAACATGAACTAGAAGTTGAGCTTGAACTACGCTCATTTTATCTTGGAATACTATCTTGAGTAGTTTGTCATCCCAATGAGATAAAAATTGGGGATGACTACTTTTCTAGAACCTTATCATCTTCCCAATTTTAAGAAGGATTCTCATTGAACATGACATCTCTAATGATCATCAGCTTCTTCTTTTTTAAATTGTACATTTTGTACCCTTTTATACCATCAACATAGTCTACAAAAATATATTTTTCACTTTTGTAATCAATTTTTGATCTATTTTCGGTTAGTACATGAGTATAACATACACAACCGAAAATCTTCATATGACTAATCTAATCACTGGCTTGACACCACTCCATGCTTCAATTGGAGTTAGACTTGGAATAGATTTTATTGGGCTCCTATTCAAGATATAAACTATTTTATTTACTGCTTCTGCCTAAAAAGTATTTGGCATATTTTTCTCCTTCAGCGTCGATCTACTCATCTCGATAATTGTGTGATTCCTTCTCTCAGCAATACTATTTTGTTTAGGAGTGTATATTGCTGTCAATTGTCTCTGAATACCATATTCTTCACAAAAACTATGAAAGTTCTTCGAGGTAAACTCACTGCCTCGATCACTTCATAAAACTTTAAATTTATGATCACTTTAATTTTTCACTATAGCTTTAAATTTCCTGAATACTTTAAAAGGCTTTGATTTTTCTTTTAAAAAATATATTCATGCCATCCTTGAATAATTATCAACAAAAATTAGAAAGTATCAGTTTTGGCCTTATGAAGGTGTTTGCATCTTTCTGCATATATCGGTGTGTACCAGCTCAAGTGGTGCACATGCTCCTTTAGATTGAAAAGATGCTCGATGTTGCTTACCAAAGATGCATCTTTCACATGTGCTCAAATTTATGTTAATAAATGGTGGGCCTTGAGCCATATTTTTAACACTTAACAGCTTTAGAACATTATAATTGAGATGATCGTATCTTTTATACCATAAATTTGAGCAGTCAGCTACCTTAGTTTGTAATACCACTTCTGAAGCATATTTTATTTGCAACAAAAAATTTTTAGACCTCTCTATATCAACTCTAGCAAGTAGATAATTGTTATTTCTCCGATTGAAAATTTTGCAATCTCTACTTTCAAAATGAATTGCATAACCATTTTGTAAAAATTGTTATATATTTAGCAGATTCTACTTCACATCTGGCACTAAAAGCACATATTGAAGAAATTTAGGTTCCATGTTAGTTTGCATAGCAATACTGTCTCTACCTTTAGCTTGAACCATATTACCATCTCTCATGTGTACCTTGATTTCATATGACACATCCATATCTTTATGTGGTTTATACAGCCACTATTTAAGTACCAAATATCATCCTTTTCTTTTATTGCAGCATGACATGTGAAGAAAATATTTTCAGAATTTTCATTTTCTTCTATGAAATTTGCGAGATCATAAACTTGACTTCTGCTTCTGCAGTATTTTGCGATATGGTCGAGCTACTTGCATTTGTTACAACATTTCTTCTTCCAATATCTTGACATATTGTGATTCGATTTATTATATATATCATACCACATAAAATTTCTTTAATTTTTCAAAAAAGTTTGAGTTTTAAAACTAGTACTAAAAGCATTTTCAATAGAGCTGCTCCCACTTTGTAATTTTCTTGCCCGTGTGACTCTAACAAATTCATCAATTATTGAATTATAAGAGTAGATAAATCTTTCGAATTTTTAATTACTGCAATAATATAATCATATTTTTCAGGTAACCTAAATAAATTTTTTTCTACTACTTTTTGATCAGTAATTTCTTCACCAAAATTTTGTATTTGGTTCACGAACTCGATCACCTTCGAAAAATACTCCTTTAATTTTTTGGATTCCTTCATTTATAAATTTTGAAATTGTCTGCACAAGATCTGCAATTTTACGGCAATCATCTTTGTGGATCCCTAAAACTCTTCTTGTAATATATCTGATGTTTCTTTCGATCTAGTTGCACTAATTATCTGAGAGAACAAACTCTTTGCAACACCTTGTTATATGAGAAATAAGGCTCTAGCATCCTTCATATGATCTTGCTCTAACTTTTTTGTTTTTACTGGTGTTAGTTGATGTCTAGCAAAAAATTGAGAATAACCTTCCTCAACTATATCCCACAACACTTGTGATCCTACCAACATTTGCATTTTTATCTTCCATACATCATAATTTTCTCCAAAAAATATAGGAACTATTGTCTGCGCCATACTTGCACCAACACCTAAAGCCATCGATTAAAAATGCTTCTTCTTTCACGAATGTAAATTCATTACTTTGCTAACGTCTGTCCTCGAACGTAAATTCATAACTCCTATTCTGATACTAATTGTTGGAAATAAAGTGAAGATAAGAAGTTGTTACGGATGCAAAAATATACAATTGAAGAAAACTAGAGAGATATATTGAAAAGAAAAAATATATTATATTCATTCTGAATGAGATGATATTACAGAATAATACATAGTTTATACACAGGCAACAACAATCCCTTATTTATTTTTCTATTGGTAACTATCCATTTATTTTATTTAATTACTATTAAATTTTGTTATTTAATTTTTTATTAGTTTGTTTTAATTTTTTCAAAACCACTAATTTATAATTTTTTGTAACTAATAAATTAATAAAATAATTTAATTCTAACACTTTGTTCCTTCTACTGCTTCTTTAACTTTAAAAGCACATCAATTAAATCCTCCTTCCCTTCTTCTACCTGACGTCCTTCATACATATCAATTGTCTCTTGCAGAAAAGAATCCAGTGCTTGTACACTCTTCTGGAGCCTACCTTTGAGACCTGTGAGCCTATCAACAATCCATCCAACATAAGGAAAAAATCAGAAGCAGCGAAGGATCCAATAATCGACGTCATTTCGTTGATCTCCATTTGAAACCTGCCACTCTTGCATTTATTCTTCTCAAAGTTCCCTCCCAATGCAACCCTCCTGATCACATCTGATGTCAGGAAAAACAGCTTCTCGGTTAAATCCACAGGGGACTTGGAAGCAGCAGATTGAGAGATTGATCGAATGAGTAAAGCAACATCTTCCTCTCTGATGTACCTAAATGACTGGACTCTACTATTGCTAAAAAACTCATGAACGCTAATCTTGCGGACCTCCACTATTCGCCAAAAGGAGCAAAATCTATATCGAGATAATTGTAAGAGAAAATGCCTATGGCTAACAATCTAGGCCGGCTGAAAGTCTTGGTGTCGTGAACTATGAGAATCTGTCTTGTAGTTCCGGGAGAGGAGACGACGACTAAAGATACACTACCTACCTTCAGTCAGACTACAGAGTCATATTTCTTCAATATCTGCCACCAAGATTAATGAAGAAGTGTGTCAAGTTTGTGTGGATTACCAATGAGGAGTAGCCCTGGAAGACCTAGAGGATGCTGCTTTTTTGACTCAATCACTTTCTTCATCACTACTAGCACAACGGAGAGCAGCAGTAAGAGGGGAAGCCATGTTTGGATTATAAATGGAACCATTTAAACTATGCCTTGCACTGAGTTTTTTTTCCTGACCAACGAGCACTTTTGTTCATGAAAATGAGGAGGAATATATCTCAAGGGATGAGCACCAACTTGTGTGTGTGCGTGTGTGTGTATACATAAATATGGCTCGTTCTCAGTTTTGTTTTTTTGTTTTCCTTCAGCTTTTTCTAGGTCCAGCCCCTCAATAATTAGTCTACACCTTTTTTAATCAATTATTTGTTAAGAGAGAGAAGACAAGATTGTTATTTTTTATTGGAAGTTAGTAATCAAATTATTTTAGACAAGATGGTTATAAAATAAGCGATCATTTATGCGTAAGGGGTTTTTTAACACGTGATAAGATAGATTTAAAGATGTTTTTTTTTATGACTTTAAAATCTCTGATGACATGTATTTATTTAATTTTTAATAAAATTTTAGAGAAAATTATTTTTTTATTAATTCCTAAACAAAATTTATATTTTATTTAATTAAATAAAATAAAATATTTATAAATAAATTCACAATTTATTATATTTATTCTAAACATTTAGTCACTTGATAGAATACAGCCAACTTTAGAGTATCTCATGGCATTCGCAATAAGAAGACTTATCACAATTTGTTATTGTTGTTTTCCTTTATTTTATTAATTTGAAGAAATTAATTAAAGATTTGTATTGCCGTCAGTAATAATAAAATCTCAAATTTGAGATTTGATTTATATCTCATTACATTTTAATAGTGAAATAATATATATATTGATTAAATATCTGTATTATCATTAGTATTGGCATAATTTCATATTTGAGATTTGACTTATATCTCATTATATATTAAGAATGAAATAATATATATATATATATCTACTTGTATATTGATTGAGGTAAAATATATTCATCTAAGAAAGTTTACACTAATAAAAGATGACCTAGTTGATCACAGACTTCAGCGGACATAAGCAAACCATGGTTTAGAAGATTATGCCTTGAGTCATAACAAAACCAATGTAAATCTAAGTAGGCCATTACTGGGTTGAGTTATTTCACACCAAAAAAATGGGTTAATTTTAGAGCTCGAGCCAATCAATTCCATCGTGTATATACTCATCCACATATATAAAGGCTTGAGAAAACCCTGGATCTTTCAATTCTGTAAACAAATCTCCAAAACTCAACCATGATTGTTGTCAGTATAGAAGGTTTCAATGAACGCACAGATGAATATAGGGCATCGTAAATTGAAGGACCAAAGTAAAAAGGTCTCTCTGTAATTCTACAACATTTGGATATGTTATGATAGTTTTTTTTTTTTCAAGTACCTGCATCCATTCTTAAAGATTGTATGACACTTGATGAGTCTCTGACATGTTGAATTGGTAGAGATAGATGGCTTTGACTATTTGAATGCATTTTTTATGGTTGATTTATAAATTGACATGCATTCTTTGATTTTTCTAATAGTAGATATGCTTAATCATGATAGATACATAACGAAATATTTGTTTTAATTGTTGTGCATACTCGGGATATTTGTATGTTTAAGTAACAAGTTGATGGGATCAAACACAAAGCACAAGGGAGCATGTGTACGAGGTTATAAACATAATGTGAACACAACGTAAGATGTACATGAGCCACGTACATGAGCCACATGGGATGAACATCTTTATGCCAAATGGGACGAACATCTTTTCGCCAAATGGGCAACACTCACTAGATCACAAAGTAAGAGAGTCAAGTAAGCCTTTCAAGCTTATGTTCAAGGACCGATCAATAAAAGAGAGCTTGGGCCGAACTTGAAGAGCCATGAAAGAAGTGGACCGAATTCATTAAGTCACATAGAGGAACAACCCATTAATCTTTTATAAGTCGTTGGACCTAATTTTTGAGCCCAAGTTCATGAAGATAAAGCCCAAGATTTTAATTAAGTAGTTATGTATAATATGTAATGTGAGAAGTGATCTTATTTTAGGAGACTTTATGCCACATAAATTAATTATTTATTTTCCTATTATGATTAGGAACTGGTTTCCATGTAGGAATCATCCAGATGGAATTATTATTCAATTTCCTATAATCATTAAGAATTAGTTTCCATATAGGACTCATCCACATGGATTGATTATTCTTTTTCTATTATGATTACGAATTGTTTTCCATGTATCACAATGAACTAAATCAAGACACTTTAAATCTCTATTGCTATTATCATCAAATGCAAGTTTGTGTATCTTAACTAGTGGGCAAATATAGCAAAGTCTATAAAAATATGTTCTTAATAAATTTGATTGAAGAATTGACTATGAAGGGTGTCCAAGTTTGTAGTGACATACATCAATTCCTTGCAGTCTTTTGGGGTGTAAAAGGGCACCTATCAAACCAAGTTCAATTGTTTTTCTTAATCCTATGGTAGAATTAAGCTGGTATAATTCATACTTAATTCA
This sequence comes from Carica papaya, assembly GCF_054855325.1. Lineage (NCBI taxonomy): Eukaryota > Viridiplantae > Streptophyta > Magnoliopsida > Brassicales > Caricaceae > Carica > Carica papaya. Next base: position 9,624,308 of record NC_142313.1, on the reverse strand, counting down.
CCCCCTACTCCAATCATTTTCTATGTCATAAGGTCCTAAATAACATAACGTCTTTGTTAAAAAATCAAACAAAACTTATAATATTATGTTAGTCTTTTCGTCAAAATTAAATTGAAATTAAATGATAGCGCATACAACACATTGTTGATAACTATGTCCTTAATCAACTTGACCATTTCAACATGCAACACATCAGCTTTTATATCATTATGCAATGTAATCTTGGAAATGAAGTTTGATGTAATTTCAATATAGAATTCTGGTGTGTGAATAATGCAATCAGATGCTCCCATGTCAATTATCTCGAGGAAACATGCATGTTTTCACATGATTTCAATGAGGCAATATCAGAGCATAAAGACATATATAAAAGTCCTACCATATTCAATTTCTGTGAGGATTCGAATGAAGACTTGGCATTCTTGACCGACAGTTAACTATGCTGAATGAAGTTCACTAACTGATTATATTGCTTCTTGGTCAGAACATGATGCTTATCAACATTAGACTTCTTGCATGTCCTATGATAAGATACTTGGTTGAGGTTAGATCCTTTTCTTCTTCCTTGAGACTTCTACTCTTTTGACAATTCGGGTGTTTTATAACATGTATGAGCTGTTGGAAATAAACTAAAGATAAAAGATTTTTACTGATGTAAAAATATAAAATTTAAAATAACTAGAGATATATATTAAAAAGAAAAAATATATTATATTCAATCTGAATGAGATGCTATTAGAGAACAAAGCATAGTCTATGTATAGGCAGCAAAAAAATTCCCTATTAATTTTCCTATTAGTAACTACACATTTATTTTATTTAATTATTATTAAATTATGCTATTTAATTTTTCTTATTTAATTTTCTGTTATTTTATTTTAATTTTTCATAACCATTCATTTTAAAATTTTCTGTAACTGATAATTTAATAAAATAAATTAATTCTAAGAATCACCCACTTTAATATATTTTTTTGACACGCCAATCAAATTCTGATTGTGTATGAACTTTTTTTTTATCAATGCTTTTGTGAAGATATCAGCAAGCTGAAGATCCGTTTTGCAAAATTTAAGTTGTATCTCTTGGTGCTTGATTGCTTCTCGGATATAATGATACTTGATAGTAATATGTTTAGTCATGTCATGGTTAACTGGATTCTCACTAATTGCAACTGCTGACTTACTATCACCGAATATTGTTGTTGGTTCTTTTTATTTCTCACTAATATCTTCTTGAATCTGTTTTAACCAGACTGCTTGTGTGACAGCACGAGCTACTGCTACGTACTCAGCTTCAGTTGATGATAACACCACTACACTCTGCTTCTTTAATGACTATGAACAAAACTAATTCCAAGTGAAAAAGTAGATCTTGATGTACTTTTCATGTCATCAATACATCTGGCCTAATCGCTATCTATATAGCCGATCAACTTTGAGTTTTCAACTAGTTTATACCATATGCCATAATCTGTTGTACTTTTAATATATCTGAACACTCTCTTTACAACTGTGAAGTTTAGTTGACTCGAACTATTCATGAATCTTGATAATAGGCTAGCAGCAAACATGACGTCTAGTCGTGTTGTAGTCAGATATAACAAACTTCCGACTAAACTCTTGTAGGTGGTGTCATCTACCCTCTTCACTCCATTGTCTTTTTTCAATTATTCACTAGCCATTAGGGTAGTTGTAATTGACTTGCAATCTTGCATATTAAATTTCTTTAAAATATTTTCAACTTATTTTTCTTGTGATATAAAGATGTCTATATCACCCTGACATACTTCTATACCTAGAAAATAATGCAGCAAGCCGAGATCATTCATCTAATATGTCTCCATCATATCTTTTTTAAATTCTTTGAGCATTGTCTCATTGTTGCCTGTGTAAATTAAATCATCAATATATAATGAGACAATTACAATATCAGTACCTATTTTTTTGACATATAAGGCTGGTGTGTACCAGTTCAAGTGGTGTACGTGTTTGCCAAGATCCTCCAGATGGAAAAGATGCTCGATGCTGCTTACCAAATATGCATCCTTCATATGTGCTTGAATTTATGTTGATAAATGGTAGACCTTAAACTATGCTTTTAACTCTTAACAATTTTAGAGCGTTATAGTTGAGATAACTATACCTTTTATGGCATAAATCTGAGTAGTCAGCTATCTCAGTTCGAATGCCATTTTTGAAGGATATTTTATTTGTAGTGGAAAATTTTTGGACTTCTCCATATCAACTTTGGCAAGCAGATAATTGTTATTTACTCAATCAAAAATTTTGTAACCTCCATCTTCATAATGAACTACATAACTATTTTGTAAAAGTTGTCCGATACTCAGCCAATTATGCTTTAGATCTTGGACTAACAGCACATCTCGAATAAATTTAGGTTCTATCATAGTTTGCACTGCAATACTACCTTTGCCTTTAACTTGAACCAGATGACCATTTTCGATGCGTACCTTAGTTTCGTATGACGCATCTATATCTTTGAATAATTTTTGGTTACCTATCATGTGGTTTGTGCAACCACTATTCAGATACCAAATATCGTCATTTTCTTCTATTGCAGCATGATATGTGAACAAAATATTTTCAAAATTTTCATTTGCTTCTATGAAATTTGTGCAATCATGAACTAGACTTCTGCTTCTGTAGTATTTTGCGATATGAGCATGTTGTTTGCATTTGTTGCAGCGTTTCTTCTTCCAATATCTTGACGTACTATGATTTGATTTCTTACATATGTCACACCATATATTTGAACTTAAACCTGCTTTTTCTTCAACTTAAATTTGCTGTTTCTCCATATTTTGTCCACCTTTTTTTCGATAATTTCTTTGATTTATCAAAGAAGTTTGAGTTCTAAAACTAGTACTAAAGGCACTTTCAACCGAGTTGCTCCCACTCTGTAATTTTCTTGCCTCGTGTCATACCAAAGAACTTATCAATTGTTAAATTGTAAGAGTAAACAAATCTTTCGATTCTTCAGTTACTGCAATAATATATTCATATTTTTCAGGTAAGCTAATTAAAATTTTTTTTACTACCTTTTGATCAGCAATTTCTTCACCAAAATTCCACATTTGGTTCATGATCTTGATCACTTTTGAGAAATACTCTTTTATTTTTTTTTACTCATTCATTTGTAAATTTTGAAATTGTCTGCACAAAGTCTGTAACTTTACGGCTATCACCCTTGCGGATCCCTAAAACTCTTCTTGCAATATATCCCACGCTTCTTTTGATCTACTTGCACCAATTATCCGAGATAACAAACTCTCTGCAAGACCTTGTTGTATGAGAAACAAGGCTTTTGCATCCTTCATCTGATCTTCCTCGAACTTCTTTGTTTCTGGTGGTGTTAGTTGATGCCCAGCAACAAATTGAGAATAACCATTTTCAACTATATCTCACAACCCTTGTGTTTGTAGCAATGTTCACAATTTTATCTTCCATACATCATAATTTTCTCCAAAAAAATGAGAACCATTGTCTATGCCATACTTGCGCCAACACATGAAGCCATCAATTAAAAAATGCTTCTTTCACGAACGTAAATTCACTACTTTGATAACACCCATTCTTGAACCATACTTTGATATCAGTTGTTGGAAGTAAACTAAAGATAAGATATTTTTACTGATGTAAAAATATAAAATTTAAGATAACTAGATAGATATATTTAAAAGAAAAAATATATTATATTCAATCTGGATGGGATGCTATTACAGAACAAAGCATAGCCTATATATAGGCAGCAAAAATCCCCTTATTAATTTTCCCATTGGTAACCATCAATTTATTTTATTTAATTACTATTAAATTCTGCTATTTAATTTTTTCTATTTAATTTTCTGTTATTTTATTTTAATTCATAACCATTTATTTTAAATTTTTATGTAACTAACAATTTAATAAAATAAATTAATTCTAACATGAGCAATGTGCCCCAAAAAGTTACAATTAGAGCTGATTTACTTTAAAGCACTTCTCTGACAAGTGTCCACTCTTTTTGTAGTGGGTGCAATAATATTTATCTTTATTGGGGGGCATTTTGTTTAGCATGCCTCTGTTTGATGTCAGCCCAAATATGATATCCAATTTTTGCATAAAACATGTTGTCCATACTTGAGGGATATAAAATTGTCCCTATCAAAATAGCGTAGGTTTGGTTCACATTTGAATTTGTACCAGTTAAAATAGAGGGGTTTTTATTTGTGGTGTTCATATTTGAATATAGACTTTCTATTTCTACCATTGCTCTATATGTCCTTTTTTTCTTCTACAAACTCGTAGTCATGATAAATTGAATTGTTTCTTCAAATAGACTCTCGAATCAAGCTTTTTTTTTGTTTGTTAATCAGACTCTTCAAACAGACCTCGCAATCACAACAATAGGGTTTAGTTATAAAAACTATATACAGTGACAAGAGAGTTTCACTCAAGGGGAATCATTGTTTTTTTTTTCCTTTTTAGAAACTTTTAAGAACTTGCTCTAATATTATGTTACAAAATGACCTTCTTATCTATTATACACACTAAAAAATCCTTTAATCTCTAAGTTTTCTAATAATAATCCATTGCTTCAGTAAGAATAAGGAAACCAATGCATAATACCTTTACTCCATTAAAGATGTGACTTTTTGCACGGCCTTCACGTGAGATCCAACCTAAAGACTTACAAAACAAAAAAAAAATCAGAAATCCTAGGGCTCTTAATGCTGGTGCAAGAAGATGAAAATGAGAGGGAAAGAAAACCCTAGTAGAATTTTCTGTAAAAAATAAGAGATATTATATCCCTGGTTTTCAAAGACCAACAACAGATGCACTGTTTAATGACACGATGTGTTTTGGCTCTCGCACAGACATAGGCTGAAAGAGATTGGGCAAGACAAAGTAGGCTGTTTTACAAAGACCTGTTAACATTAACTCAAACAAATTTACCAAAAGTGTATTTCGACACTAATTTTTCTAGAAAGACAATCATAGCTTGTTACAATTCCAAAAAGTTCTCATGGTCTTACCATTCTATAATTGAAACAATAAGAAATAGAAATCCTGAAAATTGTTATGGGGAGTATTCAAGAACATGGAAAACAAGTCACAATTTAATAGTGATATATTTATTCATGAATCTACAATCTAGCTAGAAGGTAATAAACAAAAATATATCTTTAAGGCATAATTATATATGGATAAGTTTAAGGCTAAACAAAACTTTTATTTCTAAGACTAAGAAATTAAAATAAAAAAAAATAAAATTTCATAACATATAATAATGCTTTAAAACTAATATTTTTATATAGAATGACAAAATTATGACATTTGAATAACAATAAAACCAAACTAACATACTACAAAAGGAGAAAACCAAATAAAACTTCAACCGAAGGAATAACGCAAATGAAAAAGCCAATAAATTAAATCTACAATGTAACCCACTGAAACATATATGTTTTTTTGGAAAGATCACACATAGGCAAATGGAATAAGCACAAGATGAGTCTTCTTGTGAAGAGTGATACCAGGAGCTTCGTCCATGTTGATATCTTCCTTGCTCAACCCTTCTGGTAAGTTCCAATCAAAATGATATAAAAGATTGCAAGTATAAGTTGTACCAATGTGTTTGCCATGTTGATACCCGAATAAATTCTACGTCCTCCACCAAACGACAACAACTCAAAGTGTTGTCCTTTGAAATCAATCAAGATTCTTGGAAATATCTCCAGTAAAAACTCTTTTGGATCCTTCTAAATCTTGGGATCTTGTCCAATTGCCCATACGTTGACCTGGACTCTGATCTTTGGGTATATCTTGTAACCATTGACCTCATATCCAAACATGATCTGTCTTGGAACAAAAAGTGGACCAGGTCTCTTTTACCACCATGTTTAGGGATTCAAGTTTTTCAATATCATCTTTGTTGACTTTTCCTTTGTTTCCGATAACATCTCTAATTTCAGCTTGTACTTTCTTCATCACTCTTGGGTTCCTCATAAGCTCTCTAACGCCCATACAATGGTGATTTATGAAGTATCAATTTCGCCTGTACATATATTCTGACACATGTACATTAAATGTTAATGCAAGTAACAGGCAGACTATATAAAATGTATTTTCACTATTAACATACATTACTAATAATGTTGTTTAAACTAAGGAGATGGAATCATATATAAGTATATAAATTGTACATATACCATGAGGATTATTTTGATATGAGTTCTGGTGAGAGTAATAGAGCCTTGCTCCTTCTGCTGCTTCTTTATCTTTAAGAGCACATAAATGAGATCCTCCTTCCCTTCTTTTACTTTATGTCCTTCATACTAATCAATTGTCTCTTCCAAAAAAGCATCCAGTGCTAGTGCACTCTTTTAGAGTCTACCACAGAGACCAGTGAGCCTATCAACAATCCATCCAACATAAGGAAAGAAATCAGAAGTAGAGATGGATCCTATAAGAAATATCATTTCGTTGAACTTACCCTGAAATGCGTCGTTCCTCAAAGTTTTCACCAAATGCAACCCTCCTATGACATCCCAGGTGCTAATTAAAGTAAATGAGTGTTAGATACAGATTTAGAATAACGAGTGCATGATAATATTTATATACCGAAATCAAATCTTAACAAATTCCTTACAGATATATATATATATAATGTTCCAAATACATATATCATTAAGGCCAGAAGTGACTAGAAAATACAAAACACAATGGCTACTTCTTTCACTATGCTACTGAAATTCATCGGAGTGTGGAAATAGACATGCACTCAGATTTGTGGATCCAGGGGATCCTCATAGACTTGAAAGGGTAAGTCTACCTGTGGGTCCTCATTTTCTTCCTCATCTAGGGGAGGGAGAGATGAAAAAAGTGAGTTCTATATACTCAGTAAAAAAACAATATTAAATTAATATCGTAAGATTTCAAAAGTTTTCAGCTTCTTTGTTTACCTAACTCATCATTAAGAAAAATCTTTTATTTGAATATTAAAATAGTACATCAGCATAGAAAATCAAATATACATATATCATGCTAAATAATAGAGAAAATTAAATAAATCATGAAATGCACAGATTTTCGTGTAATACTTCGCGAACATTACAAACTTCTATCTCTGTGGGCAAATACAGATAAAAATTTTCAACTGCCTAAGTAGAATAACCAGATCAGATATAGATACAGCAATTTGCTAAGTCCCATTTCCGGCTGACCAAACCATGGTACGATCTATCATCACGATTGTACCAACCATAGTGGTTCTAAGAGGTAGTGTATAGTCACGATATTACTTAGCCACGGGTGACCCCTACAGATAATACGATACCACTCTCGTTAGAGGGCACGCCGTCATCCACTGGGAACGGTCCTCTTATGTCTTTTCAGACTAGATAGGGGAGGGAAAAACAGATACCCCGAAAGGTAAGGGAAATAGATACTCCTCAGAGATAAAAAGTCTAACGAGACACTTGATGCAATATGCATGTCAATACAGATACACTTCAGACCATACAAACTTCATACCATTTTTCTCTTTTTTTTTCGTTTTTTTTTTACTTTTATTATTACAGAGTACATGTTACATTTATTACATGTAAATTCATCAAGTGTCAGTAAATCGCACAGCATGCTTAAAAATCGGAACAATTCCACTCATTTGAATACATAGGCATGCAAAACAGGAAAAAATATCTATCATATTAAATTTACTTATCTAAAAATACTCCTTAAGATATCCAAAATAATACTAGATTAATTACCAAAACCACAATATTTTCTTCTTCACCGTTTTTCCTTTCTTTCTCTTCTTCTCTCACTAATTTACTATCTTTCTCTCTCTAAACCTTTGAAAAATTGAAGAAATGAAAGTGTGGAGGGCAATTTCTAGAATTTTAGAACCGTTAGATTACTCAAAGTGGAGAAATTCGGTGAAGAAACGAGAAAAAAATTCTTAGCATGAAAAAAAAGGAGAAAAGTTTCTCCACCCGCAGCGCGACGTGCTGCCCAAGGCAGCGGCAGAGCACTACCCGAGGTGACAGAGCCAGGCCGGCGCACTGTAGGCTAGCCTCCAGGTGCTGCTACGCACTTAAGGCCTAGGCGCACTGGGCACCACACGCGCAGGCTTACTACACGCAAGCCCTATACGCATGGGACCTGTCCCTGCAGACGCACAGTGTGAAGTGCCAGTCCGCATGCGCGTATGATAGGATACATGCGCAGGTCCTGACCCCGTGCCGTGCACGCAGAAGGGACATGCGCGCTGTGCGCACATCCTGTGTGTGCATGCGTGCGGAGGGGACGTGTGCACTGTGCACATGCCCCGCAGCCTTGTGCGCGCGCACAGTGCCCAGCACCAACACAAGCAACTATTTTCTCGTTAGATTTTTCCCACGAATAGGTTTTCTCCCGTTCCGCTATTTTCTAATTTTTTTATAAATTTTATTTTGAAATAAAATAAAATAATAATAAAAATTAATAAAATAAATAAAAATTAAAATAAAAATATATTAAAATTACGGATCTCGAGAACCGCATAAATTAATTTAAATTTAAGACGACCAAATATCCAAATAAATAGAGTTTTCACATCATTTTAACACAGTGATAGGCGGGGGATTACACCTCCAGATCACATTCGCTACCAGGAAAAACAGCTTCTCGGTTAAATCCACAGGGGACTTGGAAGCAGTAGACTGAGAGATTGATTAAATGAGTGAAGCAACCTCTTCCTCTCTGGTGTACCTAAATGACTGGACTCTACTGTTGTTAAAAAGCTCATGAACGTCTATTCTTACGGATCTCTTTCCAGTATTCGCCAAAAGGAGCAAAAGCTATATCGAGATAATTTTAAGATAAAATACCTGTGGCTAACAATCTGGACCGGCTATAAGTCTTGGGGTCGTGAACTATGAGAATCTGTCTTGTAGTTCCAAGTGAGGAGACGACGAGAAAGGGTACATTTCCAAGCTTCAATCGTATTATAAGGTCGTATTTCTTCGACATCTACTAGAGAGATTGTATTAGCATCTGACTTTTTCTTGAATAGTGATTGCTGAAATCAAAAAATTATGATTATTTTTTTATATTACACTTTAGCTAGTAAGTGGTAGTTGAAAGGAATGGTGAAACATGTTTTGAAGCAAGAAAATTAGCAACTCTTGCTTGTTTTGGTTAACAAAATGATGTGTTTTGTTTGGCTTCTTTGCTGACAGCTTGTATTTACTGTAGCAAAGTATCTTCCCTTAAAAATGCTATATGTAGCGGCTGATGAACTACAATATATAGAGTTCATATTTTTCAAAAGTTGTTTCTCACTCTGTTATATTTTCTTATGCATTTTTTTCTCTGCATTTCCTTTGCATTTTTTTTGCTCTCTTTTTTCTCACTGCAGAGCCACACATTTAGATTTAAATTGCTATATTATTCTCTCCCTATTTTAAAATTACAAACATAAAATAACAAGCTTTTGCCTCCAATAGTGGTATCAGGGCAGTATTCTTTGAAGGTCTTGAGTTGTGAGCAATTGAAATGGCTTCAAATGTAAACTTGCCAGCTCCACCAATATTTACAGGGGAAAATTATGATTATTAGACAGTGAGAATGGAAGCCTATCTTCTTACTTATGATCTGAGGGATGTTGTAGAGGAGGATGTAAGAGTTCCATTACCTGAAAATCCCACCTTACCGTAGATTAGGTAAGAAGCATAAGGGTCTATGAGGAATTTCAAAGATCTTTCAACGCTTCATTCTGCAGTGTCTGATGACATATTTCCAAGGCTGGTGGCTTTCAAGACAGCCAAAAAAACTTGGGATTATTTGAGGGAAGATTATCCTGGGAGTGCTAAAGTGAGAAGAGCAAAATTTTAACTCTGAAAAGAGAGTTTGAATTGTTAATAATGCAGAAGGGAGAGCGTATTAGAGAGTATTCTATAAGAGTTATGAATCTTATTAATCAAATAAGGCTACTTAGAGAAGAATTCAAAGATCAGAGAGTTGTTGAAAAATGATGATCAATCTCCCTAAGAAGTTTGAATCAAAGTTGTCTGTGGTAAAAAAAACATATGATCTTAAGAAGCTTACTGTTGTTGAACTTATCAGTAAGCTACAAGCTCAAGAGCAGAGGTTTTTAATCAGAAATGATGATATCACTGAAAATACTTTTCAAGTATGGCGAAGTTACAAGTTTGGGACCTTAACTTCAAAAGATGAAGGTCAATCCTCAACAAGTAAAGGGAAGCAGCCACAGAGTTCAGAAGATTCCTCAGAAAAATGAAAGTATCCCCCTTGTTGAAGTTGTGCTAAATCCAATCATCTTGAGAGTAAGTGTTAGAAGCATGTACAATGCAAGATTAACAAAATGCATGGTCACTCAAAGAAGTTATGTTAAAAAAGGAAAAATCAATCATCACAGCAAAAGAATGAGCCTCAACAACAACAACAACCACGTCAGCAACAGGAAGTCTATTTTGCTGAGAACCATGAACAGCAGGAAGTTATCTTTTCATGATGATTGAGGCATCTTGTGTGAGTGGAAGTGATTTCTGGTATGTTGACAATGGGTGAACAAGCCATGCGGCTAAGGATTGTATATTGTTCAACAACGTGAATGTTAATTGTAGAACTTAAGTGAAACTTGCAATGGGATAGTTGTGGAAGCTCAAGGAAAAGGCTCAATACTAGTTCAAACTAAGAAAGGTATCAAACTTAGAACTGATGTACTCTTTATTCCTGATTTAGAGCAAAATTTGTTGAGTATTGCTTAAATGCAGAATAAGGATTATTCTATTTTGTTAAAAAATGATTACTACTTTATTTATGATCCTACAAATATGTTAGTAACAAAGATCAAGAAAAATGAGAATAACTATATGCTTGGTCTGAAATATACAAATCAACATGCTTTTGTTGGTAAGGATGATTTGACCTGTTTGTGGCACAAAAGATTTACTTATGATGATATTGACTCTTTGAAGTTTATGCAAAAAAGTAGGGATGTGCTTGTTCATGAATCAGCATTTTGGAATTGGGATAAAAAACTAAGTTGAAGCAAAGAAGCTCCTAGAAGATGTAGTTGTTCCAACTTCAAGTTGCCCAAGTGTCCCTGTTGAAAAGGGTCAACTTGATTCTGTAGAATTTTATGATTCAATTGCAAATACATTAGACACAAAAATTAAGTTATTGGCAGAGGATTATGAAACGTGCAATTTGGCCATCATTGAACCAACAAACTATGAAGAGCCTATGACATACAAGGAGTGGCAACTTGATATGCAAGAGGAGATTTTCATTAAACAACCTCAGGTTTGTAGTTGATGGAAAGGCTGACATGGCATACAAGTTAAAGAAGGCATTGTATGGCCTCAAGCAGTTGGTGCAGCAGTTTAAACAATTGACGATGAAAAAATTTGCTATGTCAAATCTTGGAGAGATTCCCGTGCAACATGGTAGGATCAAACATATAAAAGTTAAGTTTTATTTTTTGCACAAAGCTGAGAAGAACCAAGAGATCCATTTGGAGCATCGCAAATTAGAGGAACAACTTGCTGACATCCTAACTAAAGCTATGCTAAGGGAACGGTTTAAGACTTGAGAACCAAGCTTGGACTGTTCAAAAGAAAATTATGATTATTTTTTTATATTCTGCTTTAGTTAGTAAGTAGTAGTTGAAAGGAATGGTGAAGCATGTTTTGAAGCAAGAAAATTAGCAACTCTTGCTTGTTTTGGTTAACAAAATGATATGTTTTATTTGGCTTCTTTGCTGACAGCTTGTATTTGCTGTAGCAAAATATCTTCCCTTAAAAATGCTATATATATGTAAGGCTGATGAACTACAATATATAGAGTTCATATTTTTCAGAAGCTGTCTCTCACTCTGCTGTATTCTCTTATGCATTTTTTCTCTGCATTTCTTCTGCATTTTTTTTTTTTTTTTGGCTCTCCTTTTTCTCACTTCAGACCCACACATTCAAGTTTAAATTGCTGTATTATTCTCTCTCTGTTTTGAATTTACAAACACAAAAACAGCAAGCTTTTTGCCTCCAACAGATTGATGAGCAAGTGCACCGAGTTGGTGCATATTACCAATGAGGGGCAATCCTGGAGGACCTGGAGGATGCTGATTCTTTGACTCCATCACTTTCTTCATCACTACCAGCAAAATGGAGAGCAGCAGCAAGAGGGGAAGCCATGCTATGATTGTGAACGGAACCAGTTAAACTATGCCTTGCACCGAGTTTGTTTTCTGACCAACGAGCACTTTTGTTCAAGAAAATGAGGGAGAGGGTTATCTTCCTCGCTGAAGGGAGAAGCACCAACTTGTGTGTGTGTGTTATATAAATATAGCTCTTTATCAGTTTATCTTTTTTGTTTTCTGAATTACTGATCAAATAATTAAAGATGAGATAGTTAAAATAAATGGTCATTTATTTTTTCCAGGACTTAAAAAAAAAACATTAAATTTTACTAGGACTTTAAAAAGAAACTTCAAAAACTGAAACCACGTAAATCATAAAAGGATACGTATCAACTAAGCTTTAGCTGGTAATTAGTATATATTTAAGTATGATTAGGGAGATTTTTCACACGTGATAAAATAGATTTAAATTTAGAATCTCTAGTAACGTGTATTGGTTTAATTTTAAACAAAATTTTAGAGAAAATTAATTTTTTTATTAATTCTGCAACAAAATTTTACTTTCAGTTAAATTAGAAAAAAAAAATTATAAATAAATTCAACAAATTTTGGTTATATTTATTCTAAACATATCAGTCATTTGATGGAATACGCCAAAACTTTTGTTTCAGAATTAAATATATATGTATATATTATATTATATAATTTTCAGGCTTGGTTATCATATTTGGATTTTGTTTTTGTGTCTTGTCTGTTTCTAGTTGAGACACAAACACGCACGGCATTTTTTTATTAATTCTGAAACAAAAAAACCTGCACCCAAAGACCCCAATTACAAATCATGGGTCACCGAAAATCAGAAAATAAAGAGTTGGTTTATTAACTCAATGAGTTCATCCCTTATGCAATAATTTACTCGCCTTCCCACAACCAAGGAAATATGGAAAGCTGTATCAAGGACTTTTTTACGATGAATCAGATAAAACTCGTCTATTTGAGTTAAACCAAAAGACCTTTTTCTACCACATAAAATGGTAGACCATTTTCTATTTACTATAATGAACTTGTTGCTATTTTTCAGGAAATTGGTCATAGGACTACATCTCGAGGAGAAATAGTTGAAGGAGTTGTCCAATTGTATTATGCAATAGCTAGATTTTGAGTTCATATTTTTTTAAGTGGACTTGATTCTGAGTCTGATCAGATTCGAGAAATCTTGCAAAAAGATCCAAAATTGGATTTAGAGAGCGATGCATATGTAAAAAAAAACTACTAACAATGACAGAAAATGGGAGGTTCTCGAGTGATCTCAAAAAGCTCAGCCATGCTTGCCAACTAAAAATTACATGGATCATCCTCGGCATCAGCAAAAACTCGAAATAATCAATTTGTTGTGAAGTCCAACAATTTTGTATACAGCCATTGTGGTGAAACATGTCATTCTAAACAATCATGATATGAAATCACTAGTTATCCTGAATAGTGGGATTTCTCAAAGAAACCATAAAAAAAAATTACAGGAAAAGCTATGATGACATCGTCTAAGGAAGTTGAATGTAATACGAAGGATAATTTATAGCTTATAGTAAATATTGCTCATCTAGTTATTATCAATCAAGAAAATGTTTTTTCTGTAACTTCTAATAATATAACTTGGATTATGGATACTGGTGCATCTGATCATATGACTAAAGAACTAGGCCAATTACAATCCATTCACTCATTTTCTCAATCCGTTATATCTACATCTAATGGGAGTAAAACTTCTACTACTGGAGAAGGATCTGCCATTTTGTCCAATACACTCACTTTAGATACAGTTCTTATTGTCCTATCTCTTGAATATAATATTTAATATGTGAGTCAAACTACCTTATCCCTTGATTACACAATAACTTTTTGGCCTTTTTTTTTTGCATTTTAGGATATTCTAACCCAAAAGATTCTTGGTTATGGTGTTAAACGAGGTAAACTTTACTACTTGAAATTGACAAAAAATAGGGAACAAAAATTTAGTTGTGCATGTCAAACTAGCAGTGAAGAGAAAACTCGAACAACTATATGGTTATGGCATAGAAGATTCGGACATCTTTCTTTTAGATATCTTCAAAAATTACAACCATATTTTTTTTTAAACTTCGATGTTTTTTATTTTCAATGTGATATTTGTGAACTGCCTAAAAGTCATCATATTCCTTACTTATATAATATGAATAAATATTTTGAACCTTTGTTGTCATACACTATGATATTTGGGGTCTTGCAAAGGTTCTTTCTTTGTCAAAAGCTTTATATTTTGTTACATTCACTTATGAATGTATTAGAATGACTTGGGTGTCCTTACTTCAGAGAAAACAACGATGTTTTCACATATTTTCAAACATTTCATAATTTGGTGGAAGCTTAATATCAACTTTTGATTCGTGTTTGGCAATCTTACAATGCAAAAGAGCTTGTTGATGCAAAGTTTAAAATTTTTTTGAGCCAAAAAGGTATTTGGCATCATACCTATTACACATATACGCCGTAAAAAATGGATTGGTAGAGAGGAACAATAGGCAGATAAAGAGGTGGTTCGTGCATCACTTTTTGGTATGAACATGTCTTAGTTCTAATGGGGTGAGGCTATAAAATCTGTCGCTTATTTAATCAATCAGACACCTTCTAGAGTATTGAATTTCTAAACACCATAACTATAATGACTCCGAAAATTTTAAAGAAAATCAATTATAAATTTAGTGCGGAAGCGAAATAAATAGTTAGTGTTTACACTCCTTACACAATAACTGAAAGTACTAAATAGGGCTTATGAGAATAACCATTCTAAAAGAACAGTTAATAACCAAGGAAATAAATTAAAAGTAAACGACTGAATGTCCTACTCGCAATCCTCTTGTGGATTGAGTTCTGGATCTTGGTCCTCTTGATCTAAAATGATTAATGAAAAAATAAGCTATACAAGTCCAGTAAGAATATCACGCAACTCACCGACACAGAAATGAAAGTTGGTAGAAATCATAAAAATAACTAATGGAGCTCTTAATTAAGCAAAATCGTTTATTATAAATAAAATTATTTACTGCCTACTTACCATATTGAGATTTTCAAAACCGATCTATAAAGTCAATAACGTAAACAATATCATAATTTCATATGCAATCGGTTGGAACAACAATTTCTCTTTTATCAGCCTACTGATATCCATGGATGTCCATATGGATGTCCCCACAACGTGTGAACCATTTCTTTTAATATTTTTAATTAATGGTCCGTCCTCATACCCCATTCGGTATAAAGCTAAATTACTAAATCTCGATACTCCGTCTGGTATGAGGGTGAAAGGGGTCGTCTCCATACCCCATCCGATATGAGTACCAAATTACCAAACTTCGATACCACGTCCGGTATGAGGCAACATTCACGGTAGGGTTCCCTATGTACCCAGTTCATTTACCATCTCTTAGGATATCTAGTAAGGCTACTGTTTCATCCATTCACTTAATCAAACAGTTTTTTTATTTCCTTTAATTTCTAGTTTCTCAATTCAACCATAATCAGATGAAACAAGCAATACATGCATTCAAATTATAAGATCAATAAATCAGATATTATCATGCATTCAAATTGTAAAATAAATCAACAGAATCAACAGTGAATAATTTTCGATTATATCTCTATTAGTGACCTGTAATTAATCATTGATATTTTCTAAACTACTCAAAATACCGTATTATTATTAATAATTAGATTTCAATTCCATAACAGAGAATAAGGTAAGGGATTTTTACTCAAAATGATGCACAAAATGTTAAACTTGTTGGCTGCACCTACTGGCGATCCTCAGGTTCTCTGAATTTTCCTTAGGAGATTAAAACGCACTTCAAGTACCTAAAAATATCTCAAAAAATTTAAAATCAATGTTAGGACCCCTTTTTGGCCTATTCTGAAATTCTGACACGGCGATTCCGTCGCGCTCTGGTGACGACACCGCCACCCGCAGCGGTGGTGTGCCTCGAGTCGACTGTTTTTGGCTGTTTTCGACCGAATTCCACCGGTTTTGTATTAATTCCTACGAGAAAACACGTTAAAGGCCTCGGTTGGCTAAAAAAATCAAAAAAGCAAAAATCACCAGCGGTGGGGTTCTCCAGTGTGACAGCTCTGCCCGTTCACCTTTGCGGTTGAGTGTTTTGCTTCGGTCAATCTGTAACGAAGAAAACGATAATTACAATGGTGGAAGAATTACGCAAAATGAGAATTGGGAATGGTCTCATCGGAGGCTTTTTTGTATTTTTTCGCGGCGGCGCTGCCGGGCTTTGTTTGCAGTTTTCAGCCAACCCGTCGGTTCTTTTGCTCTGATTTGGCCACGACAATGTCTAAAATTAAATTTCGAGTAAAGAAGAAAATTTTTACCTCTTTTAGCGGTCGGAAGTGGCTCCGGCGATGACGATCAGCTTCCTTCCTAGCGGCTGGGTCTTCTTATCCAACAGGAGAGGTTTAGCGGTTAGGATTAAAGTTTGGTGTGAAGAGAGTTATTTATATCCGTCTTCTTTTAATATGGGTCGTCCATCGCGTTTGATTTGAACCGTCTAATCACAATTAAATACGGAGTGAATCTGGACCGTTCATCATGATTTAATCTAGACTGTCCGATCGCGTTTAAATAGGAAGTGAATCTGAACCGTTCGTGCACGGGGAAATGAATCTAGACCGTCCGATCGTGGGCACATGGATCGCCAGTGTGGCCTCCCGCGTGGCACCGCGTAAACGTCCCTTGTTACGCGACACGCTCTGGTTCGTCGGGGCTGCTGACTAGCATCTTATGTGGTATAATTTTTTTAAATTGTATTTTGAGCCCTTGTTTCTGATTTTTCTTTTAAAAATACCCCAGAACCCAAATTTTCACCCTTTTTTCCAAAATCATCTTCAATTTCATCCTCCAATTAATTTTCTTTATTTTTTCATTAAAATAAAATCCAAGAAAAAACTAAAAAATATATATTTATATATTAATTTGAATTATATAAAAATTAATTAATTAAGAGTATTACAACAACAAACGATGCAATCTTTTTTCTCCATTTCACATATTCTAAATCTTGAACCTAGAGTTTTTAGATGTATTATCTATTTTCATATTCCTAAGAATCTCTGAAATAATCTTGATATGTGTGCAAAAAGATGTGTTTTTGTTGGTTATTCTAATTTTCAGAAAGGATATCAGTATTATGACCCTCAAACTCAGAAATTACATGTGACCTTGGATGCATCTTTTTGCGAAGCAAAACCTTATTACTTAGGGGGGAAATCTGAGAAAGAGAATGTGTTACAAGAAAAAAGCAGTAAACGAGATAAAGGTGTTTTTTTAGGTGGAAAATATGCATGAAAATGTTGGGAGAAATAGTCAAGAAAATTTGGCAGAGAATTATAATGAACTGACGATTCCTTTTGAAAATATGTCCGAATTACCAGTAGCTTTAAATTTGCCTTTGATAACACCCTTTACAGAAGAATTAACTCAGAATTTCCATAATACTTCACTTCAGGTCATTCCAAATCCTATATTTAATGAAACAAATATTTCTTCTGACTTTATGACTCCTAGATATCCACAAAGATCTAACAAAGGTGTTCCAAAGAAGCAATGCGAACCTAATCCTAAAGCTAAAGTTAAATATCCTATTAACAATTATGTCTCTACTCATAAGTTGTTTGAGTCATATACACTTACTATTAATCAATTATCCGAAATTTTTATTTCTAGTAGTGTGCAGGTTGCATTGCAGGATCCAAAATGGAAAAAGGCAATGAATGAGGATATGGAGGCTTTATAGAAAAATTTCACATGGAAACTAGTTCTATTACCAAATGGAAAAAAGACTATTGAGTGTATATGGGTGTACACAATGAAACTTAAAGCAGACGAAAGTATTGATCGATATAAGGTGAGACTAGTTGCAAAGGGGTACACGCAGAAGTATAGGGTGGATTACTAAGAGATGTTTGTACCAATAGCTAAACTGAATATAATTTGTATTCTCTTATCTATAGCAACAAATCGAGATTGGTCCTTGAAACAATTTGATGTTAAGAATGCATTCTTTAATGGAAACTTAGAATAAGAAGTTTATATGGAGCTCACTAGGATTTATACAAAATTCTTTAAGCAAAAATAAAGTTTATAAATTAAAAAAATCGTTGTATGGACTTAAACAGTCACCAAGAGCATGGTTTGGAAGGTTTTCTACAGCAATGAAAGCTTTTGATTTTAAGCAAAGTAATTCAGATCATACTTTGTTTATAAAGCATAAAGAAGGGAAGGTAATAGCTTTAATTGTGTACATTGATGACATGGCCTTAACAGGAGATGATTTTTGTGAAATAAAGTTATTACAAGAATATTTGGCTACTGAATTCGAAATGAAGGACTTGAGATAGCTTAAATTCTTCTTAGATATTGAAATAGTTAGATCGAAACATAAAAAATCCCTTTCACAATGAAAATATGTGCTGGATCTTTTAACTGAGACTAGAATGCTTGCTTGTAAGCCAGTAGACATGTCCATGGAAATGAATCACAAGCTTGGAATTTTTCTAAACCAGGCTTTAATAGACATTGGTCGGTATCAAGGCTAGTTAGGAGATTAATTTATTTGACACACACAAGGCCAGATATAACCTATGCTGTAAGTGTTGTGAGCTAATTCATGCATGCACCAAGTGAAGATCATCCAATGCAGTGTACCAAATCTTGAGATACTTAAAGGCTACTCCCAACAGAGGTTTGTTATTTTCAAAAAATGGCTCCTTAACAATTGAAGGATACACAGATGTCGATCGAACAGGTGATCAAACGACTAGACGATCCACTTATGGTTATTTTGCTTTCGTGGAAGGTAACATGGTCACGTGGAAAAGAAAAAAACAAAAGGTTGTGGTAAGATCAAGTGCAGAAGCTGAATTTCGAGGAACGACTCATGGAATATGTGATTTTTTGTAGATCAAGAGCATTTTAGAAGATTTGAGAATTAAATATGAAAAACTATAAGTCTTTATGGTAACAATACAGTCACTATTGAGATTGCACAAAATTTCAGACAGCATGATTATACTAAACATATTGAGATTGATAAACACTTCATCGAGGAAAAGTTGGATCAAAAGATTATACATTTTTTTTTATCAAATCTTAAAATTAGTTAGCTAATATTATCTCAAAAGTAGTTATTGGAAAGAGATTCTTTGAAATGACCAACAAGTTGGGCGTGATAGACATCTATGCTCCAACTTGAGGGAGAGTATTGATATAAGTTTTAAATTATTAAATTAGTGCTATAAATTATTATATTAATTGCTAAATTACTATATTAGTATTGTAAATTAGTGTTATAAATTACTATAGTAGTATCATAATTATAGAAACTTAATTAACTAACTTTTTGTGTAATAATTTCTATTTTTTTTTCTGTGATGTAATTGTACTTATATATTGTCTCAGAATAGAGAAGAATAGATATCTCTAAATTATTTACACATTCTATTGTTTTACATATAATGAATCTGGGTTATGGGTATTCTTGGCTTTTATGTTGTGGTAAGATGAAGAGAATAAAAAGGAAATGATAAAAAGAATGAATAGGATGAATGGAGTTGAGAATATGTTCATGTAATTATCACCTCTTTAAATGATTCCTGAGTCTACAGAGCATATATGTGTATATATATATATTAGTGTTGTCATTGTTGGTTTTTTGATATAATTTAGAGGGAGGAAGTTAGTTTAACATATTAATGACAAGTAGTCGACGCCATGTGAAATCTCAAAAATCTTATTAAAGTAGTGTTTTAATTTTTGCATATTAAGGTAAGCAAGTACTAAAAATGGGATTAATGTCTTATTGATAGATCATTATCCTAATTTAAATGAAGTACATTCGATTGCACAAGAAAGAATACTGACGGACAAATTCATAAGTGTACAAAATCATTTAAGTAATAAAGCATCGTTCTATAAGAATTGTGTATTAAATACTAAAATTATAGAAATTTTATTTAAAATAATTTAATCAAGTAAAATAATTAAATTAATAAAAATTATCAATAGACATGCACTAGAATAATTGATTTCATCTTAATTTTAGGTACATTTGAGATTTAAGTTTTTAATAGATTTAATCTATCTACAATGGCCGAACTATCTTAATATATTTTCAGTTTTCCTCCTAGTATTCTCTAGGTTATTAATTCATAACTACAAATTTTTTATAACAATTATTAATTTGATTCAATAAAATCTATAATAATTTAATTATCTACGTTAACTCGACTATATTACTCTCATTTAAATTTAATTAATATTTAATAATATTTTTCTAATTATTGAAATTTCACTTCCACTGTTTTAAAATCATCAATCACAAATCAAGCCGTGAGTTGA